>NC_092242.1:3744364-3986864 GCF_036320965.1 Panulirus ornatus
GGAGGATAAAAAGATGTTTTGGAAGGAGATAAATAACATGAGTAAGGACAAGAGAACAAATGGGAACATCGGTGAAGGGGCCAAGGGGGGAAGTGATAACAGGTAGTGATAAAGTGAGGAGATGGAGTGAGTATTTTGAAGGTTTGTTGAATGTGTTTGATGATAGAATGGTCAGGTGTGCAAAGTGAGAGGGTCGGGGTAGTGTGCAAAGTAAGAGGGTCAGGGAGAATGGTTTGGTTAATAGAGAAGAGCAGTGAAAGCTTTATGGAAGATGAAATCCAGCAAGGTGGTGGGTTTGGATGGTATTCCAGTGGAATATATCAAGAAAGGGGTTGAATGCGTTGCTGATTGGTTGGTAAGGTTCTTCAATGTATGTTTGGATCGTGGTGAAGTGCCTAAGGATTGGCAGATTGCATGCATAGTGCCACTGTACAAAGGCAAAGGGATGAAAGGTGAGTATTCAAACTACAGAGGCATAAGTTTGTTGAGTAATCCACTAAAATTGTATGGGAGGTTACTGGTTGAGAGGGTGAAGTCATGTACAGAGTATCAGACTGGGGGAAGAGCAGTGTGGTTTCAGAAGTGGTACAGGATGTGTGGATCAGGTGTTTACTTTGACCAATGTGTGTGAGAAATACTTAGAAAAGCTAATGGATTTGTATGTAGCATTTATGGATCTGGAGAAGGCATATGATAGAGTTGATAGAGATGCTCTGTGGAAGGTATTAAGAATATATGGTGTGGGAGGCAAGTTGTTAGAAGCAGTGAAAAGTTTTTATCGAGGATGTAAGGCATGTGTACGTGTAGGAAGAGAGGAAAGTGATTGGTTCTCAGTGAATGTAAGTTTGCGGCAGGGGTGTGTGATGTCTCCATGGTTGTTTAATTTGTTTATGGATGGGGTTGTTAGGGAGGTGAATGCAAGAGTTTTGGAAAGAGGGGCAAGTATGAAGTTTGTTGTGAATGAGAGAGCTTGGGAAGTGAGTCAGTTGTTGTTCACTGATGATACAGCGCTGGTGGCTGATTCATGTGAGAAACTGCAGAAGCTGGTGACTGAGTTTGGTAAAGTGTGTGAAAGAAGAAAGTTAAGAGTAAATGTGAATAAGAGCAAGGTTATTAGGTACAGTAGGGTTGAGGGTCAAGTCAATTGGGAGGTAAGTTTAAATGGAGAAAAACTGGAGGAAGAAAAGTGTTTTAGATATCTGGGAGTGGATCTGGCAGCGGATGGAACCATGGAAGCGGAAGTGGATCATAGGGTGGGGGAGGGGGCAAAAATTCTGGGAGCCTTGAAGAATGTGTGGAAGTCGAGAACATTATCTCGGAAAGCAAAAATGGGTATGTTTGAAGGAATAGTGGTTCCAACAATGTTGTATGGTTGCGAGGCGTGGACTATGGATAGAGTTGTGCCCAGGAGGATGGATGTGCTGGAAATGAGATGTTTGAGGACAATGTATGGTGTGAGGTGGTTTGAGTAAGTAACGTAAGGGTAAGAGAGATGTGTGGAAATAAAAAGAGCGTGGTTGAGAGAGCAGAAGAGGGTGTTTTGAAATGGTTTGGTCACATGGAGAGAATGAGTGAGGAAAGATTGACCAAGAGGATATATGTGTCGGAGGTGGAAGGAACGAAGAGAAGAGGGAGACCAAATTGGAGGTGGAAAGATGGAGTGAAAAAGATTTTGTGTGATCGGGGCCTGAACATGCAGGAGGGTGAAAAGAGGGCAAAGAATAGAGTGATTTGGAGCGATGTGGTATACCGGGGTTGACGTGCTGTCAGTGGATTGAATCAAGGCATGTGTATGGGGGTGGGTTGCCATTTCTTTCGTCTGTTTCCTTGCGCTACCTCGCAAACGCGGGAGACAGCGGCAAAAAAAAAAAAAAAGAAAAAAAAATATATATATATATATATATATATATATATATATATATATATATATATATATATATATATATATATATATTCCCTGGGGATAGGGGAGAAAGCTCTCATTTTTTTTTTTTTAATTTTCCAAAAGAAGGAACAGAGAAGAGGGCCAGGTGAGGATATTCCCTCAAAGGCCCAGTCCTCTGTTCTTAACGCTACCTCGCTATCGCGGGAAATGGCGAATAGTATGAAAAAAAAATAAAATATATATATATATATATATATATATATATATATATATATATATTTTTTTTTTCTTTTATCGCTGTCTCCCGCGTTTGCGAGGTAGCGCAAGGAAACAGACGAAAGAAATGGCCCAACCCCCCCCATACACATGTATATACATACGTCCACACACGCAAATATACATACCTACACAGCTTTCCATGGTTTACCCCAGACGCTTCACATGCCTTGATTCAATCCACTGACAGCACGTCAACCCCGGTATACCACATCGCTCCAATTCACTCTATTCCTTGCCCTCCTTTCACCCTCCTGCATGTTCAGGCCCCGATCACACAAAATCTTTTTCACCCCATCTTTCCACCTCCAATTTGGTCTCCCTCTTCTCCTCGTTCCCTCCACCTCCGACACATATATCCTCTTGGTCAATCTTTCCTCACTCATTCTCTCCATGTGCCCAAACCACTTCAAAACACCCTCTCCTGCTCTCTCAACTACGCTCTTTTTATTTCCACACATCTCTCTTACCCTTACGTTACTCACTCGATCAAACCACCTCACACCACACATTGTCCTCAAACATCTCATTTACAGCACATCCATCCTCCTGCGCACAACTCTATCCATAGCCCACGCCTCGCAACCATACAACATTGTTGGAACCACTATTCCTTCAAACATACCCATTTTTGCTTTCCGAGATAATGTTCTCGACTTCCACACATTCTTCAAGGCCCCCAGAATTTTCGCCCCCTCCCCCACCCTATGATCCACTTCCGCTTCCATGGTTCCATCCGCTGCTAGATCCACTCCCAGATATCTAAATATATATATATATAATATATATATATATATATATATATATATATATATATATATATATATATATATATATATATATATATATATATACACACACACAAATATACATACCTATACATCTCAATGTATACATATATATACACACACAGACATATACATATATACACATGTACATAATTCATACTGTCTGCCCTAATTCATTCCTGTCACCACCCGCCACACATGAAATGACAACCCCCTCCCCTCGCATGTGCACAAGGTAGCACTAGGAAAAGACAACAAAAGCCACATTTGTTCACACTCAGTCTCTAGCTGTCATGTATAATGCACTGAAACCAAAGCTCCCTTTCCACATCGAGGCCCTACAAAACTTTCCATAGTTTACCCCAGACGCTTCACATGCCCTGTTTCAATCCACTGACAGCACGTCGACCGCGGTATACCACATCGTTCCAATTCACTCTATTCCTTGCACGCCTTTCACCCTCCTGCATGTTCAGGCCCCGATCACTCAAAATCTTTTTCACTCCATCTTTCCACCTGCAATTTGGTCTCCCACTTCTCCTCGTTCCCTCCACCTCTAACACATATATCCTCTTTGAAAATCTTTCCTCACTCATTCTCTCCATGTGAACAGGCCATTTCAAAACACCCTCTTCTGCTCTCTAAACCACACTCTTTTTATTACCACACATCTCTCTTACCCTTTCATTACTTACTCGATCAAACCACCTCACACCACATATAGTCCTCAAACATTTCATTTCCAACACATCCACCCTCCTTCATACAACCCTATCTATAGCCCATGCCTTGCAACCATATATTACTGTTGGAACTACTATTCCTTCAAACATACGGTTTCTCCTTCCACACATTTTTCATCGCTCCCAGCACCTTCGTCCCTTCCTCTACCATGAGACTCACTTCTGCTTCCATGGTTCCATTCACTGATAAGTCCACTCCCAGATATCTAAAATAATTCACTTCCTCCAACTGTTCTCCATTCAAACTTACATCCTAATTAACTTGTCCCTCAACCCCAATGAACCTAATAAACTTGCTCTTATTCATATTTGCTCTCAACTTTCTCCTTCCACACACTTTTCCAAAAGATGCATATGTCATTAAAAAGGTGGGAGGGGGACAGATCAGAAGGGGTAGTGAGTGGTGGGATGAAGAAGTATAAGTTGTTAGTGAAAGAAAAAAGAGAGGCATTTGGACAATACTTACAAGGAAGAAGTGCAAACGACTGGGAGATGTGTAAAAGAAAGCAGTAGAAGACCAAGCAGAAAGTGCAAGGGTTGAAAAAGATGGCAAATGAGAGTTTGGGTGAGGGAGTATCATTAAACTTTAGGGAGGATAAAAAGATGTTTTGGAAGGAGATAAATAACATGAGTAAGACAAGAGAACAAATGGGAACATCGGTGAAGGGGCCAAGGGGGGAAGTGATAACAGGTAGTGATAAAGTGAGGAGATGGAGTGAGTATTTTGAAGGTTTGTTGAATGTGTTTGATGATAGAGTGGTCAGGTGTGCAAAGTGAGAGGGTCGGGGTAGTGTGCAAAGTAAGAGGGTCAGGGAGAATGGTTTGGTTAATAGAGAAGAGGCAGTGAAAGCTTTATGGAAGATGAAATCCAGCAAGGTGGTGGGTTTGGATGGTATTCCAGTGGAATATATCAAGAAAGGGGTTGAATGCGTTGCTGATTGGTTGGTAAGGTTCTTCAATGTATGTTTGGATCGTGGTGAAGTGCCTAAGGATTGGCAGATTGCATGCATAGTGCCACTGTACAAAGGCAAAGGGAATGAAGGTGAGTATTCAAACTACAGAGGCATAAGTTTGTTGAGTAATCCACTAAAATTGTATGGGAGGTTACTGGTTGAGAGGGTGAAGTCATGTACAGAGTATCAGACTGGGGAAGAGCAGTGTGGTTTCAGAAGTGGTACAGGATGTGTGGATCAGGTGTTTACTTTGACCAATGTGTGTGAGAAATACTTAGAAAAACAGATAGATTTGTAGGTAGCATTTAAGGATCTGGAAAAGGCATATGATAGAGTTGATAGAGATGCTTTGTGGAAGGTTTTAAGAGTATATGGTATGGGAGGTAAGCTGCTAGAAGCAGTGAAAAGTTTTTACCAAGGATGTAAGGCAAGTGTATAAGTAGGGAAGAGAGGAGAGTGACTGGCTTCCAGTGAAGGTCGGTCTGTGGCAGGAGTGTGTAATGTCCCCATGGTTGTTTAATTTGTTTATGGATGGGGTGGTTAGGGAAGTAAATGCAAGAGTTTTGGAGAGAGGGGCGAGCATGCAGTCTGTTGTGGATGAGAGGGCTTGGGAAGTGAGTCAGCTGTTTGCTGATGATCCAGCACCAGTGGCTGATTTAAGTATATGTGTATATGTTGATATGTATATGTATGTATATGTGCATGTATGGGCATTCATGTATATATGTGCATATGAGTGGATGGGCCATTCTTCGTCTGTTTCCTGGCGCTACCTCACTGAAGCGGGAAATGGCGATTAAGCACAATAATAAATATACATATGTATATACTTATCTATTACACTTACTGCCGTATCCTGAGTCTGCAGGGTAGCACCTGAAAACAGATGAAGAATGGCCCATCTACTCATATACACATATATATACATAAATGCCCATACATGCACATATACATGCATATTCATATAAACATATACACATATACGTATATACACATACACAGACATATACATATATACATATGTACATATTCATACTTCCTTGCCTTCATCCATTCCCAGCACCACACCATCCCACAGGAAACAGCATCACTACCCCCTGCTTCAGCAAGGTATATATAATTTTCTTAATACAAAATATTTCCTTTGCTAAGAAAAAATAATTGAATTTCTTAAAAATCCTTAGGGTAGCTGCAGTCAATGGATTAACAGTGACTGAGAATGAAGGATCCATCTGCAGAAGACACAAAAATTTAATGCATGTGGTAAAGATTCATATTTTTTCACTGAGATGTTCAAGATAAGAGTGCCATATCTTACAGGAAATGACCATTCAGATCAGCTGCTAGCCTCCTGACCTGATACATGGTAACTACCAAATCCTTCACTCAGAAAAAAACAATAATGGTACTATACACAGTAACTTAACTCTATCCTCACTAAGAGAAATATGAGGAGACAATGGATCCATTTAAAGGTGATTGAACTAAGGTGATCCTCTCTTCTTGTAGAAAACCTAAAAATTTCTGAATACTGAAACTAGATACATTATCAACTTGAGAAACTTTTTGACAAGCTTGCAATGAAAGGAATGCAATTTTTTCAAATATCTTTGAACATAATCTTGAGAAATAACCTCAAACAAAGTCCAGGATGTATCATAAATTCTGAGGACATGCCTTTCTATGGCTAACAGTTAGAAAAACAAAACTATTGGAATATAGAAATTATTTCTGCATTTCACAGAAGCTCTACAGAATGATGCTTAACTGCCAGAAAAAGTACAATTTAAGTAAACATTAAAACAAAACTGGACAAAACTTCTAATGCTGCTCTTTATCCAGCAAGAAAATAAAGCTTTCTCTCAAGAGAAATAGTGTGAAGAGCAACCTAATTCCTCAACACATTAACTGACACATCCTTATACTGAAATTGATTAAATCTAAAAAAAATTTCCCTGCATTATATATATATATATATACTGGCTTTGTAAGAAATGAAGCCATTACCTAATAACATTAATCTGGGAAAAAGAGCCACAGTTTCTGCTAACAATTCACTATGAATTCAATTTCCAGGTGGATGATGACTTACTTGCAAGGATTCTGAACAGATACAACTCCTCAAATTGGTGCATTTTAAAACTGTAATGAGAGGTCTTGAAAAAATTAATCATCAATGTTCTCCAGCTTCCCCCTGTTTTAATGTATGGATTCAACTTCAACCCTTAGCCATGATATAAACTTTATGATTAATCTGAACCTAACATTGGAAACAATAAATCATGATTATGCTGCAAGAACAGTAAGAGAACTGCAAGTACCAAACATGAAAACCTGAAAACCTATCAATCAATGAGATCCATCACACATGTCCCTTTTTTCGACATTTTACCCAACAACAAGGATACCTCACTGACATTAACTTTCAACTCCAGCTGCATCCAAATAAAAGTAATATAGTCAGAATACTGGAAATCTGTTGAATCCTAAAATTCATGGTCCAGCACATTCAAGATCATCACAAACTTGCAGTATAAGCTTCTGGTAAATATCTTCAGCAAATGTTAAATGCTTTATGAACTATATATTTACATTTCCTGGAAAAAAAACCCACTTATAACCTATATAAGGTACATAAAACACTCCATCAAGAATACATTATGTTTGGAATACAATCTTCAGCCCATTTAAGGTCAAGTATTTCTAAAACTTGTAAAATTCCAAAATCCATGAAATTTCAAAATTCATGCACTGTCCTGTCCCAAGGACTATGGATCTTTTACATTCTATGTATTCTATCTTGCATCAATGTATATGTCACTGCAAGGAAACAGACAAAAGAATGGCCCAACCCACCCACATACACATTTATTTATTATTTATTTATTTTGCTTTGTCGCTGTCTCCCTCGTTTGCGAGGTAGCGCAAGGAAACAGACGAAAGAAATGGCCCAACCCACCCCCATACACAATGCAAATACATACACGTCCACACACGCAAATATACATACCTATACATCTCAATGTACACATATATATACACACACAGACACATACATATATACCCATGCACACAATTCACACTGTCTGCCTTTATTCATTCCCATCGCCACCTCGCCACACATGGAATACCATCCCCCTCCCCCCTCATGTGTGCGAGGTAGCACTAGGAAAAGACAACAAAGGCCCCATTCGTTCACACTCAGTCTCTAGCTGTCATGCAATAATGCCCGAAACCACAGCTCCCTTTCCACATCCAGGCCCCACACAACTTTCCATGGTTTACCCCAGACGCTTCACATGCCCTTGTTCAATCCACTGACAGCACGTCGACCCTAGTATACCATATCGTTCCAATTCACTCTATTCCTTGCACACCTTTCACCCTCCTGCATTTTCAGGCCCCAATCATTCAAAATCTTTTTCACTCCATCTTTCCACCTCCAATTTGGTCTCCCACTTTTCCTCGTTCCCTCCACCTCTGACACATATATCCTCTTTGTCAATCTTTCCTCACTCATTCTCTCCATGTGACCAAACCACACTCTTTTTATTACCACACATCTCTCTTACCCTTTCATCACTTACTCGATCAAACCACCTCAAACCAAATGTTGTCCTTAAACATCTCATTTCCAGCACATCCACCCTCCTCCGCACAACTCTATCTATCGCCCATGCCTTGCAACCATATATCATTGTTGGAACCACTATTCCTTCAAACATACCCATTTTGGCTTTCCAAGATAACGTTCTCGACTTCCACACATTCTTCAACGCTCCCAGAACTTTCGCCCCCTCCCCCACTTCTGCTTCCATGGTTCCATCCGCTGCCAAATCCACTCCCAGATATCTAAAACACTTTACTTCCTCTAGTTTTTCTCCATTCAAACTTACCTCCTAATTGACTTGTCCCTCAACCTTACTGTACCTAATAACCTTGCTCTTATTCACATTTACTCTCAGCTTTCTTCTCTCACACACTTTACCAAACTCAGTCACCAACTTCTGCAGTTTCTCACCCAAATCAGCCACCAGCACTGTATCATCAGCGAACAACAACTGACTCACTTCCTAAGCTCTTTCATCCACAACATACTGCATACTTGCCCCTCTTTCCAAAACTCTTGCATTCAACTCCCTTACAACCCCATCCATAAACAAATCAAACAACCATGAAGACATCACGCACCCCTGCCGCAAACCAACATTCTTTTATAAAACTTGGGTGAAAAATATTATTAAGACCTGCTACTTATCATTCAGAGCCTTCGACAAAAGAATTAGATTACAAGAATATGATGTTGTAAACTTAATCATGTCTTAACCGAGTCCATACCATTCAAAATTATACTGGTTAACTTCAGAGTCAAAAAAAAGGAAATAAATCTAAAAGGCCTAATAATAAAGACTCCTACAATTCAAGAGGGCCAGTCCACAAAGCTGTACTATATGTTTATATCCACAATGTTTTATGTATGCTTCTCTGATGATCAATAAAGCATTATCACCGTTACCATTACTACTATCCTCATCATCATTATTACTACTAATATTACCAGAATCCTTATTATTACTATTATCATCATTATCATTTTTCCTTTCTTCCATTCTTGTTTGCCATATCCCATGTTTACGAGGTAGTGTCAGGGAGATACGAAGAAAAGGACTTATACACTTATATTCATTCTCTACATGTCATGTGTAACAACCAAAACCACAGCCTCACTATCCACAGCTTGGCCCCACAGAGTTACATAGATACATACACACCAGACAAACCCTAGGACCAAGCAAGTGCATCTGACCTGAACACTACTACTACTACTTAGGAAAATAAAAACTCCAGTTCCCCACCGGCTTCATATGCCCTGGTTCGGTCCCCTGACAGTAATAATATTTCATTCTTTATCATTATTGCAAATATCATAATAATAATAACAACAACAACAACAATAATAATAATAATAATGATAATAATAATAATAATAATAATAATAATAATAATAATAATAATAATAATAATGATAACAATAATAATAGTGCATACTGCCATTGTACAAAGGAAAAGGGGATAAGAGTGAGTGCTCAAATTACAGAGCTATAAGTTTGTTGAGTATTCCTGGGAAATTATATGGGAGGGTATTGACTGAAAGGGTGAAGGCATGTACAGAGCATCAGATTGGGGAAGAGGAGTGTGGTTTCAGAAGTGGTAGAGGATGTGTGGATCAGGTGTTTGCTTTAAAGAATACATGTGAGAAATACTTAGAAAAGCAAATGGATTTCTATGAAGCAATTATGGATCTGAAGAAGGCATATGATAAGAGTTGATAGAGATGCTCTGTGGAAGGTGTTAAGAATATATGGTGTGGGAGGTAAGTTGCTAGAAGCAGTGAAAAGTTTTCATCGAGGATGTAAGGAATGTGTACAAGTAGGAAGAGAGGAAAGTGATTGGTTCTCAGTGAATGTCGGTTTGCGGCAGAGGTGCGTGATGTCTCCATAGCTGTTTAATTTGTTTATGGATGGGGCTGTTAGGGAGGTGAATGCAAGAGTTTTGGAGAGAAGGACAAGTATGCAGTCTGTTCTGGATGAGAGGGCTTGCGAAGTGAGTCAGTTGTTGTTCGCTGATGATACAGTGCTGGTGGCTGATTCGGGTGAGAAACTGCAGAAGTTGGTGACTGAGTTTAATAAAGCGTGTGGAAGAAGAAAGCTGAGAGTAAATGTGACTAAGGGCAAGGTTATTAGGTAAAGTAGGTTTGAGGGACAAGTCAATTGGGAGGTAAGTTTGAATAGAGAAAAACTGGAGGAGTGAAGTGTTTTAGATATCTGGCAGTGGATTTGGCAGAGGATGGAACCATGGAAGCGGAAGTGAGTCACAGGGTGGGGGAGGGGCGAAAGTTCTGAGAGCGTTGAAAAATGTGTGGAAGGTGAGAACGTTATCTTGGAAAGCAAAAATGGGTATGTTTGAAGGAATGGTGGTTCCAACAATGTTATATGATTGCGAGGCATGGGCTATAGAAAGAGTTGTGTGGAGGAGGGCGGATGTGTTGGAAATGAGATGTTTGAGGACAATATGTGGTGTGAGGTGGTTTAATCGAGTAAGTAATGAAAGGGTAAGAGAGATGTGTGGTAATAAAAAGAGTGTGGTTGAGAGAACAAAAGAGGGTGTTTTGAAATGGTTTGGTCACATGGAGAGAATGAGTGAGGAAAGATTGACAAAGAGGATAAATATGTCTGAGGTGGAGGGAACGAGAAGTTGGAGGTGAAAGGATGGAGTGAAAGATATTTTGAGCGATCGGGGCCTGAACATGCAGGAGGGTGAAAGGCGTGCAAGGAATAGAGTGAATTGGAACGATATGGTATACCGGGTCGATGAGCTGTCAGTGGATTGAACAAGGGTATGTGAAGCGTCTGGGGTAAACCATGGAAAGTTTTGTGGGGCATGGATGTGGAAAGGGAGCTGTGGTTTCGGTGCATTATACATGACAGCTAGAGCCTGAGTGTGAACGAATGTGGCCTTTGTTGTCTTTTCCTAGCACCATCTCGCATGCATGGGGGGGGTAGGGGGTTGTCATTTCATGTGTGCCAGGGTGGCAATGGGAACGAATAAGGGCAGACAGTATGAATTATGTGCGTGTGTATATATGTATATGTCTACGTGTGTATATATATATATGTATACGTTGAAATGTATAAGTATGTATATGTGCATGTGTGGATGTGTATGTATATACATGTGAATGTGGGTGGGTTGGGCCATTCTTTCATCTGTTTCCTTGCGCTGCCTTACTAACACGGGAGACAGACAAAGTATAATAAAAAAAAAATCATTGTCATTATCAGTTACCATATCATCAATAGATGCATGTCAGATGATTCTCCACTCAATAATGAAAAAAATGCAAGAAAAAAGGACCACAATGTTCTGAAGCTTTGAATTTCTACAGTCAAAAGACAACGTTCAATGAAATGCAGAAAATTTGGTAATCACCTACCTGCTTACCTATAAACATCCACACAAGTTCTTAAGAATCCTTAACCTACCCTTGTAACAGCACCTGCAATATGCATTTCATAATAACATCATATTGCAGCCTACTGTTACACCTACAAACATCATCATCTGTGGCAATCAAGGATAATGCACATGGCCTTGCTTCCTTATCTCAGGTAACATCAGTAAATGAAGGAGGGAATTCTGTTACCTCTACTGAAAACCTAAGCAAATCACTCTTTGCTGCAGGAGCTATCAATCCCAAGAACTAAAGTAAAAGACTAAAAAAGTTACTGAAAGAAAGGAGACATTACAATCAACAGAAGAGCACCTTGGAAAATTGTAAATCAGGTTATCTAGAAAGCTCATAGTTAGAGTACCTATGAAACTAGTTGGGTAGATGCATTTCTCATCTAATAGCATTTCCATTCCTGGCAGTTAGTTTATCTGCAGAGCTTTCCTGAATAGATCCTATTCACCCTTATAAGTGGCCAAAAACAAATCCTTTTGTACCACTAAGAGAACTAGTAATGACAGACACACATGAAAGCTTCTGCTGTCGTCATCATTAAATAACTGCAAAACAAAAAGTTGATATAAATTGTTCAAAGAGGTCAGAGAAGGCTTCAAATAAGGTATTAAACCAGTACTGTAACACAGTAAGAATCACAAAAACAGATAGAATATCAAAATCCAAAATTATAAAATCCATAAACTTCCCAAATTCGTAGTTTAGCACATTCAAAATCACTGCTAACTTGGAGCATGAGTTTCCAAAAAAGTATGCTTTGTTTACTGTGTGCTACCATAGCCCTTGCCACCAATCTCAGTTTACATGTACGGAAATAAGGCTTTGCGATCTCAGTTATCTGCAAAATATTTTCATAAATTCTGCCTTCATAATGGCATACAAAATATGTCTGAGTCAAAAGGCTTACTGTCACATTGCGAAGATGGAGCATATTACACATACTGTAATACATAAAGAGCAAATCTTACAAGAATAGACATAGATGCAACAGTGCATTACATGAGTAAGTCTTTTGGTAGTAAGATGTTCTTCTGGGAATTAAAATAAGGAAGAATTTTGGGTACGCATTGTAATTTCAGTAAATGTTTACCAATAATCTATAGAATACATATATAGATAATGAATACAAATAACACTTACAATCTGCATTACCTACACAAAACTATATAAAGTTTGTGATATACTGTGACCATAATCTGTGGCCATATTCCTAAAATTCTTTAAATCCCAAAATTCAACCAATGAAAGTTCCCAAGGATTATGAATTTTCTATGGTTTATCATACGTATATTCAAAATATATAACCACGATAGGTTGAAAAGGATGCCATCAAGAAGGTAAAGTCAAACTGCTTAGATGAAAACTGCAAAATATTTACAAATGAAGATGGGATACAATAAATTGATTTAAAATTATGATTGTCATTTCACAATTAGAAAATTTTGGTAATTTACACTGACCTACATGTGAGAGTGACTTGAGGACAGTATAGCACCTAGTCTGGTTTGAAGTAATCCAACTGAATCTGGGTGGTTGTTCTCTTCTGGGTTATAAATGTGTTTACTATGAAGCTTTTTTTTCCGCATGTCGACAAAGAACATGTGGCATTACTATGCCTGTGCATACTTCCCATGATCACAAGATTAACTGCATATGGCAACCTCATAATGCTTTACCCAGGAATTTCGAGTCTTGTCATGACATCTATGTTATGGCAATTTGTAAAGCTTCCTGCAACTGGGTACTCTTACATGAATATAAACATAAATATAAAATTTTCTTCATCAAAGCTATCTAAATATGTAAAGCATTATCAAGTCGGTAATGACATTAAAAAGGAAAAAGAAAACAGAATGCCTATGACATGGGGAAACACAGTTGAAGAGTACTGGAGGGAGAAAAATGGTGGAAGAACACATGGAATACTACATACGAGGGAGGTAGAACAGGGATAAGTGGAGACCTATATATCATGGCCATCCCCTAGATGGGAGTACTCAGAGAAAATAGGCGTCACAGAAAAAACAAATGGATATATTGAAAACTGAAAAATACTGCACAAAAATAAAGCTACTGCATTAATACCTTTGAAAACTTGAATGCCAGGGCAGAATTATCAAATTTTTAACAACAATTGAAAATATCAGTTTCTGATTTACTATATCATCTTAATAACTAATAAATCATACTCCAATGCAGACATTCAAGATGAAAATTACACGGCTTGGCTGTAAACAATAAATATCTACTATCTAAACAATTACTCAAAAAGAAGAGAAGAAGGGAGAGGGTGCAGCCAGCTAATTATCATTTTCAAGGTGATGAGTGAAATATGTCAATATGAACTAACCATCATAAGGACAGCATACTAAGTAAAAAAAAATTTGGAATGAGGGGTCAACATTGAAGAGTTCATTAAGGAAAGGAGGACATAGCCTATGCTCTTGTTGATGAATCTTTAATAGGAAAATCTTAAGAGGAACTGCATTCAACAAAGTGACGAGCCAGGACAACATTCTACTCACTAGAAATAGAATGCATTCACATACAATCTGGCTCTCTAAATATCCTTTACAAATTAATCTACAAATAGGCCATTAATTAATGCTAATACCACTGAAAATAAAAGAGAACTTTATGCTTTAAAGAAATCACAGTCATGTTCAAGATACCATTTAACATTACAAAGTACACAATGTGAAGGAATATATACTAGCATTTCCACCACCAGCCCCTCCATGAAATATAACTAATATAAAAGCAATGAAGTTGGAGCAATGCTATATTCAACTCCAACTGTTATCAGAAAATCAAAAAGCCCACTAAAATTAACTAAAGGATTTCCATAAGTTGCTATGCTCAAGGAAACCTAAAGCTTAGATTATGGCATCTAAGAATAACCCAAGCTACAAAACCCAGGACGGTGATTGTCCTTTCTATTCATGAATCAAATAAATTTACTGGGATAAAATCCTCAAAAAGTAGAAAGGTGAGCACATGCTTGGGCTTCACCTTAAGATAAGTGACCAGCCATGCACCATAAGATACCAGATAGCACCCTGACAATCCTGCCTCTTCCTACAAATTCAAATATCCCTAAACCAAAGTGACTAATTTTCTACTATTTGTAAAAATACACAAATTCATGCTTGCTTTCATGCACTCTTGTGCATATCAAGACCATACAATTTTCTAAGCCATAAAGCTGGGAATGAGAAAACTGAAAATCCTTAATCTGTAAAAAAAAAAGTTGGAGCATAATTCCAATGCTAACATCAAAAAACTCAATACTTTTGCAGTGTGATGGCTGCAATATCTGAAAAATCGTCTTAACAGAGAAAAGACAAAAGCTGATTTTATGAAAGCAGAACAATGATCAAATAATCTGAGCCTCATGTGATGAATGGCATCATGTCTACAGTATGAGTTTTCATGTTCTGTCTGATAAGGCAAGGCCAGAATTACTTTTAAATTTGCCTCATTTCTTTTACAGAGAACAATCATGATGAGAAGTAGATAAAGTGATAGTGAAATCTAGACAACAGGATACATCAAAATACAACTGGCCAAACAAATCAAATCTAAAATGTCGATTTATGCTACAGCAAGTTGATCCATGAAGGATTTCCCTCAAACATTCATTATTAAAATTATGCATACACAAATGGAATACAAGAATACTCTTTTGTTTCATAAAATATTAATTAGTTAGAAAAATTATGATACTCACATTCAAATATAAAGATATACAATTAACAAGGTACAAAATTATCAATAAACACACTAAAGTTCTTCTGAACACCTTTCATAAAAAATGCAAGTGCAGTGAGGGGCACAGTGTATACGGAATGAAAATGCCAACAATAATGGAGAGATGTACAAGAAAATGAATGTTGCCATATCAAGTATTATTCCATATAATAACATGCACTCCTGAAGGACACTTGTGTCTAAGTCATTAGCAACACCTGAATTTTAACTAAGTAGTTGCAAAGACTGATATAAGAACAACTTTAATAGCTCTCCTATTCTTTGAAGTAAAGATTAAAACACTACCTTTGCTGAAGCACAGAAGAAACTGATACCTGCAACACATGCAAGCAAAACACATAACTTAGTTATAGAAGCAATGAACATGTAAGCTCCACCTTCTCTTTAAATTAAGGAAAATCTTTTGTCTGAGCCATGGAATAAACATGCAAGTGGTTTGTTTTTTGAATGTTCACCTTTAAATGAACATGATGGAAGATGGAAGCCAAGCTTTACACGACAATAAATGGAATTTTACATATAATGGAGCTTCTCATAAACCCAATGCCTTTCTAGTAACAGTATGTACTTTTTTAAAGGGGGTGAAGAGGCACACATGATGATAATGATAATAATGAAAATTTTTAGTCTATTTTCTTTTCTAAAGTAATTTACCTAGCTTTATGAAGAATTTCTTAGAATTTTGATTTGATTTAGCAAAGTTTATATGGATCTGATAAGCAATGATATTGTTGGATATCTCTAAGATCAGAATCCTAGACAGCTAAAGAGTACAACCACCACTCTTTCTCTCCAAGATCAAAATCCTGGATATTTGATTACTACATCCATCATTCCCTCTTTATAGGATCAAAAATCAAATTGCCACACAATAAGGTAAACAGGAAACTTTACATTATCTACTATTTTCAACAAGCATGAAGGAAATACTCATGTTTCTTGATTCATAATGAGACTTAACCCTGGTATCAATAATTTCAAATTATACCTAACATTACTATTTCTTTTAAGATTTTTAGCAATTCTTGTGAATCAAAAGATTTAAGTACAATTTGTGAACATAAATGGTTATCTCCAGGTATTATGTTCGTGTAATATACAATGATACTTCCTATGTAACAGATATTACTTCTAAAAATATCTATATTAAATTCTACTATGTTGTGAATATATCTAAACCAACTAATCAAGCTCAATGAGTAAGGTTAAAAGAGAGATGGCCTTGCTTTCAAATGGATGACTTTTCATCTATAAATGATTTTTCTATTTTTTCATTATTTTTTTTTCCTGAGAAAATCTCCTCTTGGCATTTCTCCTTTTCCAAATAGGATGGTAATGGACTGCAAGTGTATATATATCTCCTTTTCATTTTAAAATGTTTCAGCAGTCATGATGTTCTCTTTTCAATTATTATTGTTGAGATTTTCCAATTTTCCAAATTTTTTTCTTATGTTATACAACGATGACATATTCACAGCAGCCAATGAAAAACAAACCTTTCTGTTTTAGAATAAATGATACTTCATTATATTCTTAAACTTCACCAATTTTTGAAAACAAAAATATCAAGATGCATTTTCATTCCCAAATGTCATATATTTTTAACATAGTACCACATTGCACTAATTATGAAATTCTTTATCACAATGATTTTTTTTTTTTTTTTTGCCTCCTAGAAGAATTTTCTAAAGCTATGATTAAAAATTCTTCAACAATTAAAGTTTTTTTTTTAAATTATCGCTTTTTCTTTTTCTTCTTCTTATTCTTGGAAGCTGAGCTAGCTCTTGGGTTTGGACTAGCTCCCACATCACTTTCACTTGTAGCTGTCTTCCTGTCATCAGTGCTTGATTCTCCCCGGTCATCACCACTTGTTTCACCTCGATCATCTGTGCTTGTTTCATCAGTAACAGAGGAGCGACTGGCTGATGCAGTGACTGAGGCTGAGACAACTATGCGTCTTCGTAACTGTATCTCTTCTTCATCATCTGAAGTATCCTCTTTGAATGGAAACATTTCTGAGGTCCTACTTGGCCGTGATCGAGAACGTGTACGTGTCTGCAATTTGGTTCGCACGGGTACATTATCATCTGAGGAGTATGCTTCCTCGAGAGCTTTTGCTAGATCATTGTCATCATGAATTGACCTGAGCATTGCTACTTCTGGCTCCTGACTACTCATCTCTTTATCTTCTTCATCTGCTTGTAGTTCAAAATCTTCTAATGTTTGTGTGACTGACTCTTGTGCTTCCTGGAAATCTTCAACCTGAGGCTCAAGGAAACTCTCCCTCTGGAATTCATCAAAATCATCAAGTCTCTCTATGGGTGGTTCATGATATTCTTCAGCAGTATGAAAGTAATCAGCATCTATGTCAATATCCAGAGGTGCACCCTCAGATTCTTGTTCACCACTGGGTAGTGCTGGTTCATCTTTCTGTGACTTCGTTTTACTATGCTTATGATCAGATGACTCTGAAATGTCTATCAAGATATTCTGTGACTTAGACAAGTAAAGATGAGATTCATCCTCTTGGGATAAAGACTTACATTTCTTCTTCTTTTTCCTGTCTTTTTTGTTTTCTGTTGGTAACCACAAATCATCTTCAGATGCATTTAGAGAGGGTGAACTTTTTTGCTGATGCTCAACATCCAGTGCTGAAGGAGTTAATGACTTAGCAAAAGGTTGACAAAAGTCCTTCCTTGATATAAATGTCTTTTCAGTCATAGACCTTTCAGGAGATATGCTTTTTGCTGGCTGTCTCACCCAAGCATTTGATGAAGTACCAATCTTATGTTCCCTATAATCTTCTACTGTTCTCTCTTTGTGAACACTGGCCTCAGCTGATGAGGTAAATTCCCTTGATGATGTTCCTGAAGGCTTGCGAGATCTAGCATCAGAGCTTAAGCTGCTTGAATTTCTTGATGATGTTGAACTGTCCATTGCAGTTGTCATCACTCCATCACCTAAAGTTACAGAGCTTTTTCCCTTCTCAGACGTAACTGACCCTCTGGGTGATAGCGACTGTTTAACTGACAATTCTTGTTCACTACCAGAGGCTGCTCCCTTACTTAATGAATTTTTAGAACCTGAAAATCTTGTCATTCTTGGTGAAACTGAGGATTCTCTCACTGCTCTCACTGAGATTGCTTCAGGTCTGTCAACCTGGACAAATTCAGGACTCTGGCTGCTGGATTTTATCTGAGGACGATCTATAGGGACCCAGACAGAATCTGTTGGCTCTGTCATTTTAAAGCCAGACCCAAGTGTCGAGGCAAGTTCTTCAGCTGATGAAGTAAGAGCACGATTATCTTCTAAGCTTGGAGTCCTCTGAATTAGAGGGGAAGCTCTAGATGAATCTGACTGTGTCACAGCCACCTGATGGAGGCGTGTTGTAACAGCCTGGATCTCTTCGCCTACATGCGAAGATGGCCGTGATGAGACTCGCGACACAGAGGGGGAAGCTGTGGATGACAGAGCTCGTCCTGAGGATGGCCCTGGGGGATCACAGCTGATGTCCATCACATCAGTCATATCCATTGTCGACTCATGGCTGGTTGCTCCGTGCGATGTCAAGGCTCCACCCTCACCTGCGGACGAAACAATACCACTCACCACCATTCTTTGCCACTCTCTTCAGAGAGAACTTAGATCTACAGAGTCCTTAAAAGAAGAACTTACTCTAAGTCCAATCCATAATTTGCATGCGAGTGAAAACTTAAGTCTACAAGTTTCTCTGCCACTTCATATAAAATGAGGCTCTCCAAAGCACAAACACATCATATGACCACTTTGATATTCTTTCTGAGACCTCATTAAGAAACTCAACACCTTCACTTTAGGTTGAGGATATTTTCAGTCCATAGCATTTGCCTTGCTCTCATTTTAAGAAGGGTTCTTTTCTAAAATCTATTACTATTTGTCTGATCCAACCACAAACATAATTCTGAAATTCTTAAGAAACCCAAAATGTAATCCACAACATCTTCCTGTGTTAGTTTCATCTTCTATGGGGGTTATATCTTCAGAAAAAATCTTGAGTTTATCAGTTGCCATTCCAATCAAGGATTATGCAAACAACAAAAATCATTAATCTAACACTACAGAGGTGTACTGATATCAGGTAAAATTAGATATATCAAAACTAAAAGTATGTTACTAACCATCAATAAAAAGTTATTGAAAAATAATCATAAGGGAACACAATACAATGAATTAGTACAAACTTTTACAACAAATATTAAGATACCAACATGTACTGATTTCTATTATCATCTAGATGCACTTTTACAACACTCTGATAAATCTTTTTCAAAACTTAGTAAGAACAGTTCAAATCAAGTCACATCAATGTAAACATGTAAATTTCTAAACTTACAAAAAATTCTCTTCATTGTGTTTTACACATTAAAAAGTAAAAGAATTTCAACACATATGAGAATTCCTTTGCATGGCCATTAGATGTAGAATATCAGAAAAAATATACATCTGAATTTGTAAGAGTATAGCATACGTTTGTTCAATATGAACATACTATTATGATGTTATGCTTGGAGGTTAAATTGACAAGAAATATGAGAAATCTGTATATGCTGGTATTACTGCACCATAGGTATGCAATTCAAATACATTAGTCTGAAATTATTAAATAATAATTAAAAGTAATAATACATAAACAAATCAGCAACAAATCATTCAGATATATTAAAAACAGCTTGACTTACCACTAAATCAGTAAGAAAATAGTGTATCTTTATCATAGAATGCAACAAGTGAAGAAGTGAATGATTACAAAAGGATAATAGGATAAATTTTAAATGCATCTATTATCTATCCTGTATGGTAAAACCTTTAAAAACAAATACTCTTGAACTGTTATAGTGCAGAGCCCCTACTTTCACATAAACACTTTAAATACCACAATGTATCTGGCAATACCTCATGTGCTGAAAAATAAGTCTGCAGCTATCTGATATTTCTTCATACTGAAAGAAGCTAATTATCATTTATGGATAAATGCTTATGTCATGCTAGCTCATACTGTCCCTTAATGATATAAAGTGATCTGAGGAGGAAGGGGATGGCCTGTTTTGAAATGCAAATTATCAACAGTGTTCTGTATCTACAGTCTTTGTCTTCATACCTATGCTCTCATATCATCATGAATGAAAAAACTGGTGGCAATGATTTGTATGTTTGTTTCATTAATCACAATTAAATTCAGGATAACAAATATAACAAGATGGGCATCATAATATATGGAAGATTCACCTTCATTTCTTTCAGTGTGGTCATGTGACTATTTTCCCAATGACACAATATAAAATTCTTCATAAAGACAAAATGGTGGAAAACTGTGCCAACAAAGCAAACAAGAATATATCAATAAATCTTGACTCAGGAAGCATATATACTTATTACCACAACCCATAATTACTATTAACTACACCAGTTTTCATTATCATTCTTTTTGATTTTTAATTTCACAAACTTCATTCTGCTTTCATTCAAATGTTTTCATTATATGCTTACAATTTGGAATACATAATGTATTGCATTATCAATTATTCAAATACAGTTATAATGTTATTTTCTCTCTTCTGCAGTCTATTCCATAAGCATGAGATGTATACTATACTTTGTCGCCGTCTCCCGTGTTACTGAGGTAGTGCAAGGAAACAGACGAAAGAATGGCCCAACTCACCAAAATACACATGTATATAAATAAACACCCACATACATACTTATACATTTCAATGTGAACATACATATACATACACAGACATATACATACATACACATGTACATATTCAAACTTGCTGCCTTCATCCATTCCTGTCACCACTCCACGACACATGAAATGGTACCCCCTCCCCGTGCATGCACAAGGTAGCACTAGGAAAAGACAACAAAGGCCACATTCTTTCACACTCAGTCTCTAGCTGTCATGTGTAATGTACCAAAACCACAGCTCCCTTTCCACATCCAGGCCCCACAAAACTTTCCATGGTTTACCCCAGATGCTTCACATGCCCTGGTTTAATCCGTTGACAGCATGTTGACCCCAGTATACCACATTGTTCCAATTCACTCTATTCCTTGCACGCCTTTCACCCTCCTGTATGTTCAGGCCCCGATCGCTCAACATCTTTTTTCACCCCATCCTTCCCCCTCCAATGTGGTCTCCCACTTCTCATTCCCTCCACCTCTGACACATATATCCTATTTGTCAATCTTTCCTCACTTATTCTTTCCATGTGACCAAACAATTTCAAAACACCTTCTTCTGCTCTCTCAACGACACTCCTTTTATTACCACACATCTCTCATACCCTTTCATTACTTCCTCGATCAAACCACCTCACACCACATAGTCCTCAAACATTTCATTTCTAACACTTCCACCCTCCTCCACTCAATCCTATCTACAGCCCATGCCTCGCAACCATACAACATTGTTGGAACCACTATTCCTTCAAACATACCCATTTTTGCTCTCTTAGATAATGTTCTTGCCTTCCACACATTCTTCAATGCTCCCAGAACCTTTACCCCTTCCCCCACCCTGTGACTCACTTCCACATCCATGGTTCCATCTGCTGCTAAATTCATATACGTGAGATGTATTCCCTAGAAATATAATGGGTCAGGGCTTTCCCAACTTCATGATTTTTGGTGGTAAGCTTTTGGTTTCACTCACCCTTCATTAACCATCTGAATACGAATGAAGCAGCTTGATCATTCCCACCCTACCCTTGGCCAATCAGTGACTGCCCCCAAGCTGATGCTATCAACACATTCACCTTCAGTCTATTACAATTAACAATTCAATACTGGTGTGCAGAACTGGAAGTTCAAGGTAATGCCATTCAGTATTATGCAGTCACACAAATTTCCTTCTGAGTATCATTGGTCCTACTCCCAAAACTAATGTCCTCTGACAAAAGAATTCTGGTTCACAATGACAACATTTGGGGATTTTACCTTCAGAGAAGGGCTGTGCCAAATAAGATCTTGAGTCCTGAACATCTTTTAAAAACTGGCTTTTATCAACAGCCTAGGGAAGTCTTATTTTCCAGCCAAAATCTTACATGGCTAGGAATATTTTTCCACCCAAAATCTTACATGGCTAGGAATAGAGTGGAACACTCAAACTGAAATTCTTTGTCTTCTCATGGACAAAGCTCTGAACTATTCAAATGCTGCAACTGCTTTACAGTTCCAGACCCTGGTGTCTTGATGTTAACTACAGCAACTTATGGGGAAGTTTAATTCTGCAGACCTGTGCAACAACATAATGAGGGTGCAAGCCATAAAAGTTACCTTCTTGGTATAAAAATTCTTTTCTGAAGCAAGCAGAGACCTTCCAAAAGCACTTCCTTGGGAACTCCCTGATTCTTTAGCTTGGTGGGCTGAGGAAATATCGAAGGAGAGGACAGGGCACTACTGCCTCATATTCAAACATCAGAAATTCATGAACCATTTAGTTGGAAATCTTAAATGCACAGCCATTCAGATTTTGGATGCTTGGACTGGAGAATTTCCACCTTTATTTTCAATCACTTCTTTAAACACACTTTAAGTAAGTATTACTAACATAATATACAACAACTGTTCCTACTGTAACATTTCAAGTACATGAAAAAATTGCTAAGAACATTAGCTCCGTAACTGTAAGCAATAGCGCTCGAACTCAGATGTCAGACACCGAGCATTTTTGAAAAGTTTGAGAATGTGAACCTCCAGATATTGTCCAAGCAGCTAGGTTTCTGGCTCTTTACATCTTTTTCTTCATTTCTTGCAATAAAGAACAGACACATAAGCAACTGATTATATATCTAACAAAAAATTTTGGGGATGCATGCTAAGGAACATTATAGATCATTATACAAATCATTCCACTACAGAAAGGAGTAACCTATGACACAACCTGTCATGTATAAGTCACTTGTTAAGTGTATGCCACATATATTAGGCATATTAAATAATATATATTTACAGAGTATGACAAGTAGACTTTGCAGTGAAATGGTTTTACTTGAGTTATAAACATGTTAATAACAGCATTACTATAAAACATTTGGACCCCTTTTATGAGGCTCCTGCAACTTCAAGGAGCAGAGAAATGAAGGACTCCTTTAGTGAGAATTCCCATGATATGAGTGTAATCATTTTTGTCCACTGACAATCATACAGCCTTGCCGAAGGTGACTTTTCACTTGCTGTGTAACCACTTGCAGGTGGAGTCTGGAAACACCCATATTAATGTAATGTTCTAAATTATGCTGGGTTTAAAACATCAAATGCACAAAAGTAAGAGTTTTATCATATACCTAGCTTTAAAATAACTTGCATCAATGCACTTTATGCACCAGGTGCACAAACCAAACAGCAAGGTTGTACTATATGTTATATATTCATGCAGCATATGTTCAGCGTACAACACACAAAAGACACATACCAAGGCTGTAGTACATGTTATATATTCATGCAAAATATGTTCAGCATACAGCACACATATGACACACATACCAAGCACGATGGTACCTAACAGCTGCGGACCAAGGCTTTGCAGTGAACAAATTCGACGATATAATGGAGGGATGCTCTTGTCCCCTAGAGAAAATAAAAGTATGGTCATGCATGTGTTAACCATAGAGCATGCATTTCTGTTTATGTAACACGTATGGAAACCTAGATGACACTATACCCTGCCAGTCAATACTAAACTTAAACACTACATAACAGAAAATGAAACAGTGAATTTAGAATATTAAAAAGTATACATTTTACTTTCTTCTTTCCTCTTTTTCATATAATTTCTTCATCTCCAATATGTATATCCTTGCTCCTATTAAAACAACATATATACTCATCTGACCTAAATTTACTATTAACTATAAAAACAATATATATGAACCACTCATTATTCCTTAAGCATTTTCCTGATATGTTTACACCACCTTGGCTTATATGTCTCTAAAGTATCAGTTTCCAAATTCTTACAAAATCATACATGACTCATACATCATCATTGTGAGACTGGAAAATTGGGCTGAAATTATGAATATCACCTGTCTGAAAGTAACATACAGATCTTACAGCTAAGATAATAAATAACATATAACTTCAGCTCATATGAAATATCAAAGTCTACCATCACCTGATCATCAAAATGATCATCTCATTCAAAAAAAGTTTACCATTGTTTCCAAATCCTCATTCCCTTAAGAAGTCTAATTTTCCCTACTTGTTCACCATTTCCCACAAAGCAAGGTAAAATCAAGAACAGATAAAGAATGGTCTCATTTGCTCACATTCACTCTCCAGATGTCATGTATAATGCACCAAAACTAGTGCTCCCTCTCCACCTCAAAGTCCCATACACTTTTCTGTGGTTTCCCCTGACTGCTTCAAGTGCCACAATCTGATTTATGCTACTAAAAGCATGTCGACTCCTGTAAATGAGATCACTACAATGTGCTCTATCCCATGCATGCCTCACATCCTCTTGCATGCTAAGTCCCTAATCATTCAAAATATCTTTCCCTCAATACTTATATCTATTCAGCTTTCCTCTTCCTCCTTGTTCCCTCCACTTCTGAGACATATATCCTTTAAGTCAGCCTTCCCTTACTCATCCTCTCCATATGCCCTAATGATTTCAGCACATCCTCTACTGTTCTCTCACCCAAACTCTTCTTACCTTATCATTTCTTACTCGAACAACCCTTCTCACACCACATATTGATCTCAAACATATTTCTGCCACATCTACTCTTCCATATTCTTGATCAAGAGGCAATGCTTTGCAATCATACAACACCAACAGCACTACCATACCATCAAGCACACCAATCCTTGCAATCACAAGCAGACAGCAACCTCACCTACCCTTCGGCATACCTTAGCTCCCAAGGATCTATATGCTGACATGTCCACTCCCAGGTATCTAAAACACTTCATCTCCACCATGTTCTCTATCAAAGTTTACACTCAAACCAGTCTCTCTCTCTCTCTCTCTCTCTCTCTCTCTCTCTCTCTCTCTCTCTCTCTCTCTCTCTCTCTCTCTCTCTCTCTCTCATGCTAAACTAAATAATCATACTTTTATTCACATTAACTCTCAACTTTCTCACACACTCTCCCAAACTCAGACAACAGTTTCTGCAGTTTCTCACTTAAGTATGCCATTAGCAAACAGCAACTGACTCACCTCCCAAAGCTATTAACCCCTAACAGACTGTAGATAAGCCCCTCTCTCTAAGACCCTTGCATTCACCTTCCTCATTACCCCATCCATAAATTGGTTATTCAGCCATGCTGACTTTGCACATCCTTACTCCAGAGCAATCTTCACCTGGAGCCACTCACCTTCCTCTTCCTTAATGTATACACACTTTACTCTCTTGAGAGAAACTTATCACTTCTTCCTGTAGCTTTACTCCCTTAACATATATCTGTAACACCTAAAAAGCATTTCTATCAGCCCTATCATATGCTTTCTCTATGTCCATGAATGCTAACTATATATACTTTTCATTCTCAATGCAATTCTAACTCTCCTAAAGCCATGCCATTCCTCCAAAGTCTGGAACTGTGCATACCACCACCCTCTCTATAGTTTCTCTCCTATTTAGCTTACCCAGTATATCCAACAACCATGAGCCTCTGTATTTCACACATTCAGTTTATTCCCCCTTGCAATTCCATAATGGAATCATAAAGGCAATCTCAATTCTCAAGTACCTTACCATGAGTCATACATGCACTGAAAATCTATCCATCTATCTATCTATCTATCTATTTATCTATCTATATCTCTGACACCTGTTCCCAACTGGAACTCACTCAAGGGGGTGGCCACACCAACTGAGTCTTCATTACTAGTGAACTCCAGTTCCTCACCCTTCACAAGCCACTGGTAGAGGGCAATTCTAGTGTAGTGTTTGTAGAGGCTCCTACCTATTTTCCTACCAATTACTTCTACTTAATGCTCCAGCCTAATGTTCCTACTAACTACTTCTATGTGATGTTTCTACCTAATGCTCCTGCCTAAATGCTTCTACCTCTACTTTCTGTCTATTACTCCTAACATTTTGCCAAAAGGCAAGATTATTGCAAAATGCCTAAGCAGAAAAATATAGAGTTACGAAGTATGAGCTGTGCGAATCTAGTGCTGACAAGTGTTATGTATGACAAGGATATTGATTGTTTGTGGAAAGAATGCCAGTAGTTGACATGGGGGTGAAGCAGAAAGACAAGACAGCTACATGGGTCAGAGGAGTGCAACTTAACAGCCACTGAAATGCTGGCTCACTATGAAGGCATCACTAACCCTCCCAATACCCAGGTGGGTAGCAATGGTAATAAAACTCCCCAGTCGTTAGCTGCCTACCAACTAATACCTACTAAACTGAGAATCCTAACCAACTAATCAACAACACTGCCATCCGTTTTCTCAATGAATTCAGCTATAATCCAATTCACTCCAGCCACTTTGCCATTCTTCATTCTATGCAAGGCTTTCACTATCTCTTATGTACAGTAAACCCTCAATCTAATGGACTAACAGGGGGAAGGGGTGTCCATTAATGCCGAGTCCGTTAACTCGAATGTCACTTAGTTTAAGTGTAGTTGAAAAAAAAAAGTTTTTAGTGAAAGAGAAAAGAGAGGCATCTGGGTGGTAATTACAAAGAAGGAGTGCAAATGATTGGAAGATGTATAAGAGAAAGTGGCAGATCAAGAGGAAGGAGTAGGGGTTGAATAAAAGGGCAAATGAGAGTTGGGGTGAGAGGGTACCATTAAATTTTAGGGAGAATATAAATATGTTTTAGGAGGTACATATTCTTTTTAATAATTATCAATTAATGTACTGTATCATTTGTCTGGTGTGTTAAATCTGAAATCTGTTATATCGGGGTACGTTACTTAGAGGGTTTACTGTATTTAGCAACAATAACAAAACATACCTTTGATATTCTTCGTTTGCTATAGATTTTCAGCATATTCAACATATACTATCTGGATAACATACCAACCAGTAGTTCCATACACTAAAATTTCATTTCCTTTTGGTAATTTTCACTATATATCTATCTATCTATCTATCATCATTATTCCACTTGTGCATGTCTTCAGCCACTGATCAGCATAAAACAAAATATATACTTCAGCACTTATTAACATGCTTCTCACTTTTGCATGTTACATATCAAACTGTTTCATCAACTGAAACCACCATCTCCATTCATACTATTTTTATACACAAAATGCTTCTATTGCATCCAAGTACAAATCATTCTTCTAGCATCTTCACCTGATTTACCCTTAGCCCTAACCGATGTCCTCATTATATCTTTCTATTGCTTTAGCAGTCTAGCTGTCCTCCTTGTATCTTCTACTGCACTACTAAATATCTTTTTGACAAACTTATTATCAGTCATACATTCTACATGACTAAAAATGCTTCCACCCATTTACCTTTCAAATGATTTCTTCGTACCACATATATCCTAATTCCACTACGTTAATCAATCTGTCCATAACTTTTATCAACTGAAAAACAAAACTGCAGATTCTACAAAATCCTTTCAGTTTACAAGATTTATGTCGATTAAAACTCTGTGATCACAGAGTTTTATTCTACATAAATCTTGTAAACTGAAAGGCTTTGGTAGAATCTGCATTTTTGTTCTTTCAGTTAATAAAACTCATGGATAGATTATATAACATAGTGAAATTAGGAGGATAAACTGAATGAAGATGTGAGGTTATGTGGCATGAAGAAATCATTTGAAAGGCAAATCAACAGAAACATTTTTAGTCATGTAGAACTGAATTCAGCTACATTTGCCTTTGAATGAAACCTGAATCTTGTTTAAGACAGGGAAATCTATCTAAATGAAAACCATTAATCATATCTATGTTTCATTAGAGTAAAATCATGATACTGCACCAGTATTGAGAATGACTTAACTACTACTGGGAGGCCAGCTGCCATTTTCATGAAATAGGTTTACTGTTTAATATTTTAAAAAAATAAATTAGCAGTTTTTGAGTAAGACAGCACATATCATGAGAAAAAGGTCATACCATAGTAACACTAAAGGTGTAAAACTACTGAATTCAAGAAATATTTTAGACCAAGTCAGATTAATACTCGTGTTTTGGGGGTCTGTATGCCCACTTACCCCAAAGTGAACCAGGTAGAAAGAGGATGGTGTGCAATGCATGTGTTTATTATATCCTCTTCCACTGTTTTCACAGTACATTAATTGTTTTTACTGATATGTTTGTAAATAGATTCCCTATCATAGGGTAAAAACAATTGTGGGTTCTGAAAATTTAAAAACCTATCCTCTCTAAGGAAGTGTCCCACAAGCATGAGATACATTCTATGGAAGTATTGGGGCTATAACTTTCTGACCATCTATCTTTCTAGATGAAAGCCCTGGCTTTCCCTACCAGTCCCCATCCTCTCAACCAGACAGCAACTGCTTACTCATAATGGGCCTGCCCTTGGACAATAAGAGTCCACCAAAGAGATGACATAACTGGCCTACTGTTTCTTGATAACTGAGAGCTCAGATATTTGCAGGTCATGGGTGTCAATCCACAAGCAGTCACAGATAGTACAGAGAAAAATCATTTTCAGAAAAAGTTAAGGGGAAGGCTGGGAGTACAAAAGAAAAAAAAAAACAGGAAATAATAAGGTTGTTTGTGGGAGAGAGAATAAGGTTTACAGTTCTCAAAATCCACATTTACCTCCTCTGTGGTTTGTCTTATGAACATGAGAGCATTCCCTTAAGGAAGAGAGTTTAGAGAAAAGTTTCTGATATGAAGCCTTAAAGCTAAAGGTGGAATATCTTCAATGGAGAAATGGGTGGACATTAAAATCCATCTCTTCTGAAGGAGGAATCCCTGGAATCATAGAGAGTAGCTCTACAACATCTAAGCTAAACTATAGTCTGATAAAGGTGGCAGTCAAGTGCCAAGGGTCCATCTCCTTTTCTTTTTCAGTAAAAGGATTCCAAGGATGGCTGAGATAGAGGCAACTTCCTCATAGCAGCACACAGCTCAGGAAAAGCCAATGAATCAAGTTTCTTAATCCACATATAGATATTCCACACCAAAAATGGTGTCAAAGTTGCTGGGAGTACAAATAATGTTCCCCTTGAGAAGCAATGCATAGGTACAAAAGTCTCTCAAAAAATTATACTGGGAACAAGGCATGAAGTTCTCTTGGTGCTGAATTTCAAGAGCTTAGAAAAAACTATTCCTACATTTAGTAATCTCACTTTTAGCCAGAAATTTAGGGTTTAGTTTTATCTTAACCCATAACAGGTTGTCATCAAAGATAAGCCTTGAGTCTGGAAACAGCAAGTAAATCAATAACTTTTCTTCCACAGCCTTAGATTATCAGGTAGAGAGAATTGCTGAATGACATCAGTGAGGAGCTAAACTGACATAAAAAAAATATTAGATGTAAGCTGTCCAGACTCTAAAAGGTCTCCAACTGGGATGGGTACAGAGGAAACTAGTCTTTTCAGAAAGCTCTATAACATCTAAGCTAAACTATAATCTGATAAAGGTGGCAGTCAAGTGCCAAGGGTCCATCTCTTTTCCTTTTTCAGTAGAAGCATTCTAAGGATGGCTGAGATAGAGGCAACTTCCTCATTAGCAGCATACAGCCCAGGAAAAGCCAATGAATTGAGTTTCTTAATCCACATATAGATATTCCTCACCAAAAATGGTTTCGAAGTTGCTGGGAGTACAAATAATGTTCCCCTTGAGAAGCAATGCATAGGTACAAAAGTCTCTCAAGAAATTATACTGGGAACAAGGCATGAAGTTCTCTTGGTATTGAACTGTAAGAGCTTAGAAAAACCTATTCCTAAATTTAGTTATCTCACTTTTAGTCAGAAATTTAGGGTTTAGTTTTATCTTAACCCATAACAGGTTGTCATTAAACATAAGTCTTGAGTCTGGAAATAGCATGTAAATCACTAATTTTTCTTCCACAGCCTTAGATTTTCAGGTAAAGAGAATTGCTGAATGACATCACTGAGTAGCTAAACCGCCAGAAAAAAATATTATAAAGCTGTCCAGACTCTAAAAGGCCTCCAATTGGGATGGGTACAGAGGAAACTAGTCTTTTCAGAAAGAGCCCAAAAGATTACTTCTGTACAAACAAAGATGAGGTTTTTCCAGGGGTATTCTTATATATGGCAATAGCAGTATTAGCCCTATCTTTGTTGTGAAAAATGCTAGAGAAAAGCTCCAAACATAAGGCTTCTTCCTCCTCTAAGGCTGATTGTTACTGTCTTGAGTAGTAGGATGAAAGAATTGTTAGACAAACCAAACATATGAATTTCAGAAACCAAGACTTTTGAGATCAAGGTCCTGTAAAAAGCCGACGTGCTCTAGAGGAACATAGGATATAAACTGGGGAGTGCGGCACTGGCAAAGAATTCTCTGGAACAAATGTTGTATGCCCCAGTTGGGGTTCCCACTGTCAGTAAGCCCTGAAAACCAACTAGATGAGAAAAAATTTCGAAATTTACTTAAGGAAAAACATAAATCTGGTTCCAGCAATTCCAACCCAAAGGAATAGCATCTACCGCAATTGCTCCTACTTCAAACACTGGGTAAACATACATCAATAGTAACAAACTTCTGGTGGTGAAGAGATCAACCTGGAGTGCCACTCCTACAGAAATAATCTGATTCAATTGAAAGCCTCCTTTTCCAGTAACATTCTTGCTGATGTGGCTGATCGTGATATGGCATTTTCCAAGAAACCGTATGCTCTTTTGAGATAAGAAGTTTCAAGAGAAGAGCCTTGGACAAAGCTAGGGAGAGAATCTTTTCCACCAACTCTTAGAAAGGCTAGGATTTGTAGAAGCCTTTGTTCATCTAGTAGCAAACAGCCAAAAAATTGTCTACCAAAAACAAATTTCTGCATGCCAGGTCTACAAGGTGAAAACCATGGAAACCAAAAGCTCCTTGTGCTCATAAGAAAGGAATTTTCTACCTCCATCCAAGAGCCTATATCTACGTTAACCTTGAAAGGAGAGAAGCCCATCCAAGACTTGATGCATCTACTCAAACCACCAAACCCTTCATTCTTTGAAGGGTCATATTACAGGCCCTTGGATGGAGGTACAAAATTCCTTTTATATCAACACAAAAGGTGCTAAAAGTTGAAAAGGAGTTACTAATCCATGAGAAGGGAAAGATGGCCTGGTTGCAAGTCTGCAAATCCTAACAGTGAGAGGCATAAAATATACATAAGCTTTCATTGGTCGAGAGCAAGTGGATTGATGAGGTCATATCTGTGGCAGTCTCTGACTGGTTGAGTCATATCTGTGGCAGTCTCTAACTGGCTGAGAGTAAGCCCAGTATATGTAAGTGGCCATTATCTAGTTGAGAGGATGGCAACAAGTAGGAAAGCAAGTGTTCCCAAACAGAGAGACAAAAGGATAGGTCCTTACCATGACTTTCCTAGAGAACATACCTCATATTCATAGAACAAACTGCTGAGGAGAAAAAAATACATTCACAATACTAAATCAAATTATTTTTTACGATGAGAAAAAATTCCCTTCCTAATTCCCACCCCATTACCTCTATCAGGCTTGATAAAAATTTCTCTTTCTAGCAGAAGAGTTTCAGACCCATAAAATTTCCTGGCAGGGAATCATTGCAATTTTGTCATTCTTCATCTATTATGCTACTAAATCTGATAACCCTAACCTCCAATCTAGGGGGTAAACTTGTGAACATGTAAGAAGTGGGCTTTCTAATGGTTTCATAAGCTGTCTGATGAAGTTCTTGAATCTGGCCAAAGTGTGAATTTCAAATATGTTTAGGGAAATTTTTCCTCAAAATATTTCCTGAAAGATTTGGATGACAAAGAAAATTCCCAGGCAGCATACAACCATGTTAGTGGACTCTCTCAAACCTTGTCCTCCATCAAAACTCCACCTCCAATATCAAAAACATTAATTACAATCCCAGCATCACTCCCACTACTACTACCAATATCACAAACAATAACTCTACCGACAATACCATCCCTACTAAGTCCAATGCCATCACCAACATGAATTATACCACCAAATTAATCATCAATCATACTGTAATTAAATAAGTCTTGTGAAGCATTCATGCTGATCCTTCCCCCACATGTACAGCAATACATGTGAACCCCCTGAAGCATATAATGACACAAAGCTGATTTTTGATGAACTTCCAAAGCAAATGACACAAAATGAAGCACTAAACTGCAAGTAAAAATTTTTGAAAAGTAGCAAACTCCAGCACTGAAATGTGTAAATTGTAAGTTGTTTTAACAGAAAGTTCAATAAACAAAGTCCATACAAATACATGTGAACATTATCACCACTTAAATATAATCTACTCATCTATACCCCACAACCAATTTCCATGAAAGAGTTTTTGTGTTACCAGGACCTTTCTAAAGGATCCTTAATGCCACGGCTGTGCTTCTTTTTTTTTTCTTTTATGTTGAAGGTTCCAGTCACGGAAAAAAGTCCACATCAAGGCTGGGCCTTAATTGAAATACAGAGAGAATTATGAAATGGAAAAAGAAAAGAAAAGGGAAAGTATTTACAAATTCTGGAGGTGAAAAACCTGTCCTTTAAAATGTGCCATGTCATAAGTAATGGGAAAGACATGAAAAGGTAGAAAGTTCCAAAGCTTGTAGGGAAAGAAGCAGTTATCAAAATGGCCCACCTTGAGTTGCTGATGGTCACACAGTACTCACTTGATGCAGCAGTTTGCCGAATACTGTGTGTGGTCTAGCTAGTGGTGGGGTACACAAGAAGCCAGCTCTTGGGAGAAAAAACAAAGTAATACCTATAGAAGGGGGACAGTGGACTAACATTGTGGCAAAGGGCAAGAGAGACAAATTTGGAAGCTTACCTGGGACAGTTCATAAAATTTGGACCACATTCAACTCGACTCTTGTCCAATACAGTAGAGCTAGAACCACCCTAGATGTGAGAACAGTATTACACACAAGGATAAATCAATCCTTTGTATTAGTGGAGCAACTGTTCTGAAGAAAAGTTTTGACATTTAAACAGGACACCCAGTTTCTTAAAGGCAGAATTAACTATTCCCGTAATGTGGGGTTTCCAAGATGTTACAATAATACTTAGTAATTTCATTGAGTCAAGAGGTGAATTACAGAACTGTCAAAGTAGAGACCATATTTGTGAAGGGTTTTCGATAGAGAGATGGATAGAAACTGGGTATTGGAGGCACTGAACTTAACTAGATTTTGTCTACCTCACTGAGATATTCTATCCAGGTCTGAGTTTATTGAAGAAGCTGTGTCAACATGAGATGCAGATTGAGAGAAAGGAGCAGAATTAAAGGATATGGATGAATGCAGTGTTCAGTCATCAGTGTATGAGTGCATTTGATTAATTGTGGAGGAGAGGAAATAGTTTAAAAAAAGAAGTGTACGGGACAGGACAGAACATTGAGGGACACTACTGTTGATAGAGAAAAGAGGGGGAAGCTGATCCATCAACAACCACAGAGATAGATCGGCTGGAGAGGATGCTAGATATGAAGGAGCAAAGTTTGGGAAGGAAGCCAAAGGAGGGGAGCTTAGAGATGAGACCCTGATGCCACAACCAGTCAAAAGCTTTGGCTAAGTCAAGGACAACGACACATGACTCCCCAAAATCCTTCAGGGATGATGACCAGACATTAGTAAGACAGTAAAGAATATCTCCTTATGGAAGCCATATGATGATCAGAAAGATCAGGGAAAAAATGCCTCCTTTGGAATGAAAATTTCCTTGATGAGACTGTACTCCCAATGATACAAACATGGTTGAATATAACCTATATATCATTCTGTGGTTTCAGTGCATTACACATGACAGCTAGAAACTGAGTGTGAACGAATGTGGCCTTTTGTCTTTTCCTGGTGCTACCTCGCTGGAAGGGGGTGGGGGTTGGGGGGTGCTATTTCATGTGTGATGGGGTGGCGACTGGAATGGATGAAGGCAGCAAGTATGAATATGAACATGTGTATATATGTGTATGTCTGTGTATGTACATGTATGTATATAGTGAAATGTATATGAATGTATATGTGTGTGCATGGGTGTTTATGTATATATATGTGTATGTGGGTGGTTGGGACGTTCTTTGTCTGTTTCCTTGCGCTACCCCACTGACGCGGGAAACAGCAGTTAAGTATAAGAAAAAAAAATAATAATCATTCTCCAATGATATGTCTAAAGCTTATGGGGTAAATCTGAAAGGTTCCATAAAGTACCTAATTTCAAAGAAAAAATAAATGACTGGATGGCATAACTCAATCCAACTAGCTACTGAAGATTAACATTCATTTTCCACAGGAAGACACTGGCCAACTCAAATAAGAAATGTTGCACACCAAGCTTTCACTTGACAGGAAAGTATTCAAGGTATAGGGAATAAAGTTGGCATGACATCGGTGATGGCATATATGTTATTACCATCTACAAAACTAAACATCTCATCATATAAATGTTGGTACAGGTAAATCTAAGGTCAATGAACATAAAGTTGAAACAGGCACAGCTCAATGCTGAAATAAATTACATTCCCTTAGCCCAAAAGTAGAAGTTAATACTCAGGGGATGCTAAACATTCATTGAAGGCTTTAAATCCATGTTCTATAAATGGTGAGGTTAAAGTCAATCACTGAGATACTCTTGTTCAAGTTCACTTTAAAATTTTTGGAAATATGCTATCAAAATCAAGCACAGCATAAGCAAATCCAGCACAAAACCAATACGTCTGTCGAAGTATTCTGATTTTCAGTTACCCTGAAATTTATAGTGGATTCAGGTGATGCCAGAAAATCTAACAAATAATTCTTGATATAGATAATGTTTAGTTGCATACATTTACTTACCATTCTTTGAGCCATAGTTGAAATTTTCCTATACACATCTATTTGCATCTTCATCATTCTAAAATGTAGCACCTTATAATTAAAGTATCATGCATGTTGCATACCATAATTTTCCTCTGCATGACTCCAGTTACAAAATACGCATACACCCATCTAATCTCATATCCCTTTCATCAACCTGAATCTTGCCAACATGCTGTTAAACATTATATCCTATCATATGATTATAATCAATAAAAATTTCTATCATTATCAAAATACTTACCATTATCACCACATGGCCCAGGATGATGTGTATCCATCATGGCATCTGCAAGGTCATGTCTAAGCTGTGTCATCATTGTCTCAGGATCAAAGCTATCCGAATCACCACTGTATCTCTCCATAAGCCTTGGTGACTGATCATGACTGCCAGCTAGAACAATAGATGCAGAAATATATACAGTATTAAAATATTGCCAGAATCACATATTTATCATATGAAAGAATGGCCAAAATACTCATATACACATATATATCGAGGATGTAAGGCATGTGTACGTGTAGGAAGAGAGGAAAGTGATTGGTTCTCAGTGAATGTAGGTTTGCGGCAGGGGTGTGTGATGTCTCATTGGTTGTTTAATTTGTTTATGGATGGGGTTAGGGAGGTGAATGCAAGAGTTTTGGAAAGAGGGGCAAGTGTGCAGTCTGTTGGGGATGAAAGAGCTTGGGAAGTGAGTCAGTTGTTGTTCGCTGATGATACAGCGCTGGTGGCTGATTCAGGTGAGAAACTGCAGAAGCTGGTGACTGAGTTTGGCAAAGTGTGTGAAAGAAGAAAGTTAAGAGTAAATGTGAATAAGAGCAAGGTTATTAGGTACAGTAGGGTTGAGGGTCAAATCAATTGGGATGTAAGTTTGAATGGAGAAAAACTGGAGGAAGTAAAGTGTTTTAGATATCTGGGAGTGGATCTGGCAGAGGATGGAACCATGGAAGCGGAAGTGAATCATAGGGTGGGGGAGGGGGCGAAAGTCCTGGGTGCCTTGAAGAATGTTTGGAAGTCGAGAACATTATCTCGGAAAGCAAAAATGGGTATGTTTGAAAGAATAGTGGTTCCAACAATGTTGTATGGTTGCGAGGCATGGGCTATGGATAGAGTTGTGCGCAGGAGGGTGGATGTGCTGGAAATGAGATGTTTGAGGACAATATGTGGTGTGAGGTGGTTTGATCGAGTAAGTAATGTAAGGGTAAGAGAGATGTGTGGAAGTAAAAAGAGCGTGGTTGAGAGAGCAGAAGAGGGTGTTTTGAAATGGTTTGGGCACATGGAGAGAATGAGTGAGGAAAGATTGACCAAGAGGATATATGTGTCGGAGGTGGAGGGAACGAGGAGAAGTGGAAGACCAAATTGGAGGTGGAAAGATGGAGTGAAAAAGATTTTGAGTGATCAGGGCCTGAACATGCAGGAGGGTGAAAGGCGGGCAAGGAATAGTGTGAACTGGATCGATGTGGTATACCGGGGTCGACGTGCTGTCAATGGATTGAATCAGGGCATGTGAAGCGTCTGGGGTAAACCATGGAAAGTTCTGTGGGGCATGGATGTGGAAAGGGAGCTGTGGTTTTGGGCATTATTACATGACAGCTAGAGACTGAGTGTGAACGAATGGGGCCTTTGTTGTCTTTTCCTAGCGCTACCTCACACACATGAGGGGGGAGGGGGATGTTATTCCATGTGTGGCGAGGTGGCGATGGGAATAAATAAGGGCAGACAGTATGAATTATGTACATGTGTATATATGTATATGTCTGTGTGTGTATATATATGTGTACATTGAGATGTATAGGTATGTATATTTACGTGTGTGGACGTGTATGTATATACATGTGTATGGGGGTGAGTTGGGCCATTTCTTTCGTCTGTTTCCTTGAGCTACCTCGCAAACGTGGGAGACAGCGACAAAGCAAAATAAATAAATAAAATAATATAGATAGATGCCCATACACGCACATACACATAAACATACATTTCAACTCTGATTATATTCATCATACTTTGTCGCTGTCTCCCACGTTAGCAAGGTAGTGTAAGGAAAAAGATGAAAGAATGGCCCAACCCACCCACATACACATGCACACCCCCACATATGCACACATACATACCTACACATTTCAACATAAGGTATAAGTTTGTTGAGTATTCCTGGGAAATTATATGGGAGGATATTGATTGAGAGGGTGAAGGCATGTACAGAGCATCAGATTGGGGAAGAGCAGTGTGGTTTCAGAAGTGGTAGAGGATGTGTGGATCAGGTGTTTGCTTTGAAGAATGTATGTGAGAAATACTTAGAAAAGCAAATGAATTTGTATGTAACATTTATGGATCTGAAGAAGGCATATGATGGAGTTGATAGATATGCTCTGTGGAAGGTATTAAGAATATGTGGTGTGGGAGGCAAGTTGCTAGAAGCAGTGAAAAGTTTTTATCGAAGATGTAAGGCATGTGTACGAGTAGGAAGAGAGGAAAGTGATTGGTTCTTAGTGAATGTCGGTTTGCGGCAGGGATGTGTGATGTCTCCATGGCTGTTTATTTTGTTTATGGGTGGGGTTGTTAGGGAGGTGAATGCAAGAGTTTTGGAGAGAGGGGCAAGTATGAAGTCTGCTGTGGATGAGAGGGCTTGGAAAGTGAGACAGTTGTTGTTCGCTGATGATACAGTGCTGGTGGCTGATTCAGGTGAGAAACTGCAGAAGCTGGTGACTGAGTTTGGTAAAGTGTGTGAAAGAAGAAATCTGAGAGTAAATGTGAATAAGAGCAAGGTTATTAGGTACAGTAGGGTTGAGGGACAAGTCAATTGGGAGGTAAGTTTGAATGGAGAAAAACTGGAGGAAGTGAAGTGTTTTAGAGACCTGGGAGTGGATTTGGCACCAGATGGACCCATGAAAGCAGAAGTGAGTCACAGGGTGGAGGAGGGGGTGAAGGTTCTGGGAGCGTTGTAGAATGTGTGGAAGGTGAGAACATTACCCCGGAAAGCAAAAATGGGTATGTTTGAAGGAATAGTTGTTCCAACAATGTTATATGGTTGCGAGGCGTGGGCTATGGATGGGGTTGTGTGGAGGAGGGTGGATGTGTTGGAAATGAGATGTTTGAGGACAATATGTGGTGTGAGGGGGTTTGATCGAGTAAATAATGAAAGTGTAAGAGAGATGAGTGGTAATAAAAAGTGTGGTTGAGAGAGCAGAAGAGGGTGTATTGGACACATGGAGAGAATAAGTGAGGAAAGATTGACAAAGAGGATATATGTGTCAGAGGTGGAGGGAATGAGGAAGTGGAAGAATGGAGTGAAATAGATTTTGAGCATTCAGAGCCTGAAAATGGAGGAGAGTGAAAGGCGTACAAGGAATAGAGTGAATGGGAATGATGTGGTATACCAGGGTCGACGTGCTGTCAATGGATTGAACCAAGGCATGTGAAGTCTGGGGTAAACCTTGGAAAGCTTTGTGGGGCTTGAATGTGGAAACAGAGCAGTGGATTCGGTGCATTACACAAGACAGCTAGAGACTGAGTGTGAACAAACGTGACCTTTGTTGTCTTTTCCTAGCGCTACCTCGCGTGTGTGCAGGGGGAGTGGGGTGCCTTTTCATGTGTGGCGGGGTGGCGACAGGAATGGCTGAGGGCTGTAAGTATGAATATGTACATGTGTAAATATGTATTTATCTGTGTATGTATATGTATGTATACATTGAAACGTATAGGTATGTACATGTGCTTGTGTGGGCGTGTGTGTATATACATGTGTATGTGGATGGGTTGGGCCATTCTTTCATCTGTTTCCTTGTGCTACCTTGCTACAGCAACAAAGTATAATAATATATAAATATATATATATATATATATATATATATATATATATATATATATATATATACATCGATCCAATTCACTCTATTCCTTTCCCACCTTTCACCCTCCTGCATGTTCAGGCCCCGATCACTCAAAATCTTTTTCACTCCATCTTTCCACCTCCAATTTGGTCTCCCACTTCTCCTCGTTCCCTCCAACTCCGGCACATATATCCTCTTGGTCAATCTTTCCTCACTCATTCTCTCCATGTGACCAAACCATTTCAAAACACCCTCTTCTGCTCTCTCAACCACGCTCTTTTTATTTCCACACATCTCTCTCACCCTTACGTTACTTACTCGATCAAACCACCTCACACCACATACTGTCCTCAAACATCTCATTTCAAGCACATCCATCCTCCTGCGCACAACTCTATCCATAGCCCACGCCTCGCAACCATACAACATTGTTGGAACCACTATTCCTTCAAACATACCCATTTTTGCTTTCCGAGATAATGTTCTCGACTTCCACACATTCTTCAAGGCTCCCAGGATTTTCGCCCCCTCCCCCACCCTATGATTCACTTCCTCTTCCATGGTTCCATCCGCTGCCAGATCCACTCCCAGATATCTAAAACACTTCACTTCCTCCAGTTTTTCTCCATTCAAACTTACCTCCCAATTGACTTGACCCCGCGACTGTACCAAATAACCTTGCTCTTATTCACATTTACTCTTAACTTTCTTCTTTCACACACTTTACCAAACTCAGTCACCAGCTTCTGCAGTTTCTCACATGAATCAGCCACCAGCGCTGTATCATCAGCGAACAACAAGAACAACAAATATATATATATATATCTATTTATGTTTATTTTGCTTTGTCGCTGTCTCCCGCGTTTGCGAGGTAGCGCAAGGAAACAGACGAAAGAAATGGCCCAACCCACCCCCACACACAATGTATACACACACACGTCCACACACGCAAATATACATACCTATACATCTCAATGTACACATATGTATACATACACAGACACATACATATATACCCATGCACACAATTCACACTGTCTGCCCCCATTCACTCCCATCGCCACCCCGCCACACATGGAATACCATCCCCCTCCCCCCTCATGTGTGCGAGGTAGCGCTTGGAAAATGACAACAAAGTCCCCATTCGTTCACACTCAGTCTCTAGCTGCCACGCAATAATGCCCAAAACCACAGCTCCCTTTCCACATCCAGGCCCCACACAACTTTCCATGGTTTACCCCAGACGCTTCACATGCCTTGATTCAATCCACTGACAGCACGTCAACCCCGGTATACCACATCAATCCAATTCACTCTATTTCCTTGCCCTCCTTTCACCCTCCTGCATGTTCAGGCCATGATCACACAAAATCTTTTTCACTCCATCTTTCCACCTCCAATTTGGTCTCCCAATTCTCCTCGTTCCCTCCATCACCGACACATATATCCTCCTGGTCAATCTTTCCTCACTCATTCTCTCCATGTACCCAAACCATTTCAAAACACCCTCTTCTGCTCTCTCAACCACGCTCTTTTTATTTCCACACATCTCTCTTACCCTTACATTACTTACTCGATCAAACCACCTCACACCACACATTGTCCTCAAACATCTCATTTCCAGCACATCCATCCTCCTGCGCACAACTCTATCCATAGCCCACGCCTCGCAACCATACAACATTGTTGGAACCACTATTCCTTCAAACATACCCATTTTTGCTTTCCGAGATAATGTTCTCGACTTCCACACATTCTTCAAGGCTCCCAGGATTTTCACCCCCTCCCCCACCCTATGATTCACTTCCGCTTCCATGGTTCCATCCGCTGCCAGATCCACTCCCAGATATCTAAAACACTTCACTTCCTCCAGTTTTTCTCCATTCAAACTAACCTCCCAATTGACTTGACCCTCAACCCTACTGTACCTAATAAGCTTGTTCTTATTCACATTTACTCTTAACTTTATTCTTTCACACACTTTATCAAACTCAGTCACCAGCTTCTGCAGTTTCTCACATGAATCAGCCACCAGCGCTGTATCATCAGCGAACAACAACTGACTCACTTCCCAAGCTCTCTCATTCACAACAAACTTCATACTTGCCCCTCTTTCCAAAACTCTTGCATTCACCTCCCTAACAACCCCATCCATAAACAAATTAAACAACCATGAAGACATCACACACCCCTGCCGCAAACCTACATTCACTGAGAACCAATCACTTTCCTCTCTTCCTACACGTACACATGCCTTACATCCTTGATAAAAACTTTTCACTGCTTCTAACAACTTGCCTCCCACACCATATATTCTTAATACCTTCCACAGAGCATCTCTATCAACTCTATCATATGCCTTCTCCAGATCCATAAATGCTACATACAAATCCATTTGCTTTTCTAAGTATTTCTCACATACATTCTTCAAAGCAAACACCTGATCCATACATCCTCTACCACTTCTGAAACCACACTGCTCTTCCCCAATCTGATGCTCTGAACATGCCTTCACCCTCTCAATCAATACCCTCCCATATAATTTACCAGGAATACTCAACAAACTTATACCTCTGCAATTTGAGCACTCACTCTTATCCCCTTTGCCTTTGTACAATGGCACTATGCATGCATTCCGCCAATCCTCAGGCACCTCACCATGAGTCATACATACATTAAATAACCTTACCAACCAGTCAACAATACAGTCATCCCCTTTTTTAATAAATTCCACTGCAATACCATCCAAACCTGCTGCCTTGCCAGCTTTCACTTCCGCAAAGCTTTTACTACCTCTTCTCTGTTTACCAAATCATTTTCCCTAACCCTCTCACTTTGCACACCACCTCGACCAAAACACCCTATATCTGCCACTCTATCATCAAACACATTCAACAAACCTTCAAAATACTCACTCCATCTCCTTCTCACATCACCACTACTTGTTATCACCTCCCCATTTGCGCCCTTCACTGAAGTTCCCATTTGCTCCCTTGTCTTACGCACTTTATTTACCTCCTTCCAGAACATCTTTTTATTCTCCCTAAAATCTAATGATACTCTCTCACCCCAACTCTCATTTGCCCTCTTTTTCACCTCTTGCACCTTTCTCTTGACCTCCTGTCTCTTTCTTTTATACATCTCCCACTCAATTGCTTTTTTTCCCTGCAAAAATCGTCCAAATGCCTTTCTCTTCTCTTTCACTAATAATCTTACTTCTTCATCCCACCACTCACTACCCTTTCTAATCAACCCACCTCCCACTCTTCTCATGCCACAAGCATCTTTTGTGCAATCCATCACTGATTCCCTAAATACATCCCATTCCTCCCCCACTCCCCTTACTTCCATTGTTCTCACCTTTTTCCATTCTGTACTCAGTCTCTTCTGGTACTTCCTCACACAAGTCTCCTTCCCAAGCTCACTTACTCTCACCACCCTCTTCACCCCAACATTCACTCTTCTTTTCTGAAAACCCATACAAATCTTCACCTTAGCCTCCACAAGATAATGATCAGACATCCCTCCAGTTGCACCTCTCAGCACATTAACATCCAAGAGTCTCTCTTTCGCGCGCCTGTCAATTAACACGTAATCCAATAACGCTCTCTGGCCATCTCTCCTACTTACATACGTATACTTATGTATATCTCTCTTTTTCAACCAGGTATTCCCAATCACAAGTCCTTCTCCGGCACATAAATCTACAAGCTCTTCACCATTTCCATTTACAACACTGAACACCCCATGTATACCAATTATTCCCTCAACTGCCACATTACTCACCTTTGCATTCAAATCAACCATCACTATAACTCAGTCTCGTGCATCAAAACCACTAACACACTCATTCAGCTGCTCCCAAAACACTTGCCTCTCATGATCTTTCTTCTCATGCCCAGGTGCATATGCACCAATAATCACCCATCTCTCTCCATCAACTTTCAGTTTTACCCATATTAATCGAGAATTTACTTTCTTACATTCTATCACATACTCCCACAACTCCTGTTTCAGGAGAACTGCTACTCCTTCCCTTGCTCTTGTCCTCTCACTAACCCCTGACTTTACTCCCAAGATATTCCCAAACCACTCTTCCCCTTTACCCTTGAGCTTCGTTTCACTCAGAGCCAAAACATCCAGGTTCCTTTCCTCAAACATATGACCTATCTCTCCTTTTTTCACATCTTGGTTACATCCACACACATTTAGACACCCCAGTCTGAGCCTTCGAGGGGGATGAGCACTCCCCGCGTGACTCCTTCTTCTGTTTCCCATTTTAGAAAGTTAAAAATACAAGGAGGGGAGGATTTCTGGCCCCCCGCTCCCGTCCCCTCTAGTCGCCTTCTACGACACGCGAGGAATGCGTGGGAAGTATACTTTCACCCCTATCCCCAGGGATAATACATATATAGGTGTATAGGTATGTATATTTGCGTGTGTGGACATGTATGTATATACATGTGTATGTGGGTGGGTTGGGCCATTCTTTCGTCTGTTTCCTTGCGCTACCTCGCTAACGCGGGAGACAATGACAAAGTAAAATAAATATAAATATATATATATATATATATATATATATATATATATATATATATATATATATTTTTTTTTTTTTTCTTTCGTACTATTCGCCATTTCCCGCATTAGCGAGGTAGCGTTATCAACAGAGGACTGGGCCTTAGAGGGAATATCCTCACCTGGCCCCCTTCTCTGTTCCTTCTTTTGGAAAATTAAAAAAAAAAACGAGAGGGGAGGATTTCCAGCCACCCGCTCCCTTCCCTTTTAGTCGCCTTCTACAACACGCAGGTAATACGTGGGAAGTATTCTTTCTCCCCTATCCCCAGGGATAATATATATTTATTTATTTATTTATTTTGCTTTGTCGCTGTCTCCCGCGTTAGCGAGGTAGCGCAAGGAAACAGACGAAAGAATGGCCCAACCCAGCCACATACACATGTATGTACATACACGTCCACACACGCAAATATACTTACCTATACATCTCAACGTATACATACATATACACACACAGACATATACATATATGCACATGTACATAATTCATACTGTCTGCCTTTATTCATTCCCATCGCCACCTCGCCACACATGAAATAACAACCCTCTCCTTCCTCATGTGTGCGAGGTAGCGCTAGGAAAAGACAACAAAGGCCCCATTTGTTCACACTCAATCTCTAGGTGTCATGTAATAATGCACCGAAACCACAGCTCCCCTTCCACATCCAGGCCGCACAGAACTTTCTATGGTTTACGCCAGACACTTCACATGCCCTGGTTCAATCCATCGACAGCACGTCGACCCCGGTATACCACATTGCTCCAATTCACCCCCCCCCCCCTGCACGCCCAGGCCCCGACCACCCAAAATCTCTCTCACTCCATCCCTCCATTTATATATATATGTATATATATATATATATATATATATATATATATATATATATATATATATATATATATATTTTACTTTGTCATTGTCTCCCGCATTAGCGAGGTAGCGCAAGGAAACAGACGAAAGAATGGCCCAACCCACCCACATACACATGTATATACATACATATCCACACACGCAAATATACATACCTATACACCTCAACGTATACATATATATACATACACAGACATATACATGTATACACATGTACATAATTCATACTGTCTGCCCTTATGCATTCCCGTCACCACCCCGCGACACATGAAATAAGAACACCCTTCCCCCGCATGTGCACGAGGTAGCACTAGGAAAAGACAACAAAGGCCACATTTGTTCACACTCAGTCTCTAGCTGTCATGTATAATGCAACGAAACCACAGCTCCCTTTCCACATCCAGGCCCAAAAAAACTTTCCATGGTTTACCCCAGAGCTTCACATGCCCTAATACAATCCATTGACAGCACGTCAACCCCGGTATACCACATCGTTCCAATTCACTCTATTACTTGCACGCTTTTCACCCTCCTGCATGTTTAGGCCCCGATCACTCAAAATCTTTTTCACTCCATCTTACCACCTCCAATTTGGTCAACCACTTCTCATTCCCTCCACCTCTGACACAAATAACCTCTTTGTCAATCTTTCCTCACTTATTCTCTCCATGTGTCCAAACCATTTCAACACACCCTCTTCTGCTCTCTCAACCACACTCTTTTTATTACCACACATCTCTCTTACCCTTTCATTACTTACTCGATCAAACCACCTCACACCACATATTGTCCTCAAACATCTCATTTCCAACACATCCACTCTCCTCCGCACAATTCTATCTATAGCCCACGCCTCGCAACATAAAACATTGTTGGAACCACTATTTCTACAAACATATCCATTTTTGCTTTCCAAGATATTCTCACCTTTCACACATTTCTCAACACTTCCAGAAGTTTCACCCCCTCCCCCACCCAGTGACTCACTTCCACTTCCATAGATCCATCCGCTTCCAAATCCACTCCCAGATATCTAAAACACTTCACTTCCTCCAGTTTTTCTTCATTCAAACTTACCTCCCAATTGACTTGTCCCTCAACCCTTCTGTACCTAATAACCTTGCTCTCATTCAAATTTACTCTCAGCTTTCTTCTTTCACACACTTTACCAAACTCAGTCACCAGCTTCTGCAGTTTCTCACACGAATCAGCCACCAGTGCTGTATCATCAGCGAACAACAACTGACTCACTTCCCAAGCTCTCTCATCCACAACAGTCTGCATACTTGCCCCTCTCTCCAAAACTCTTACATTCACCTCCCTAACAACCCCATCCATAAACAAATTAAACAACCATGGAGACATCACGCAACCCTACCACAGACTGACATTCACTAAGAACCAATCACTTTCCTCTCTTCCCACACGTACACATGCCTTACATCCTCGATAAAAACTTTTCACTGCTTCTAGCAACTTACCTCCCACACCATATATTCTTAATTCCTTCCACAAAGAATCTCTGTCAACCCTATCATATGCCTTCTCCAGATCCATAAATGTTACATACAAATCCATCTGTTTTTCTAAGTATTTCTCACACACATTCTTCAAAGGAAACACCTGATCCACACATCCTCCACCACTTTTGAAACCACACTGCTCTTCTCCAATCTGATGCTCTGTACATTCCTTTAACCTCTCAGTCAATACCCTCCCATATAATTAACCAGGAATACTAAACAAACTTATGCCTCTGAAATTTGAAAACTCACCTTTATCCCCTTTGCCTTTGTATAATGGCACTATGCATGCATTCTGCCAATCCTCAGGCACTTCACCATGATCCATTCATACACTGAATATCCTTACCAACCAATCAACAACACAGCCACCCCTTTTTTGATAATTCCACTGCAATACCATCTAAACCCGCCACCTTGCCAGCTTTCATCTTCCACAAAGCTTTCACTACCTCTTCTCTGTTCATCAAACCATTCTCCATGACCCTCTCACTTTGCACACCACCTCGACCAAAATACCCTATATCTGCCACTATATCATCAAACAAATTCAACAAACCTTTAAAACATTTACTTCATCTACTTCTCACTTCATCACTAATTATTACCTCCCCATTTGCCCCCTTCACTCAATCTCTCCTGGTACTTCCTCACACAAGTCTCCTTTCCAAGCTCACCTACTCTCACCACTCTCTTCTCCCCAACATACTCTCTTCTTTTTGAAAACCTCTACAAATCTTCACATCTGCTTCCACAAGGTAGTGATCAGACATCCCTCTAGCTGCATCTCTCAGCACATTAACATCTAAAAGTCTCTCTTTCACACACCTATCAATTAACATGTAATCCAATAACGCTCTCCGGCCATCTCTCCTACTTACATACGTATACTTATGTATATCTCTCTTTTTCAACCAGGTATTCCCAATCACAAGTCCTTCTCCGGCACACAAATCCAAAAGCTCTTCACCATTTCCATTTACGACAATGAACATCTCAAGTATACCAATTATACCCTCAACTGCCGCATTACTCACCTTTGCATTCAAATCACCCATCACTATAACCTGGTCTCATGCATCAAAGCTGCTGACACACTCACTCAGCTGCTCCCAAAACACTTGCCTCTCATGATCTTTCTTCTCATGACCAGGTGCATAGGCACCAATAATCACTCATCTCTCTCTCCATCCACTTTCAGTTTTACCCATATCAATCAAGAGTTTACTTTCTTAAACTCATTCACATATTTCCACAACTCCTGCTTCAGGAGGAGTGCTACTCCTTCCTTTGCTATTGTCCTCTCACTAACCCCTGACTTTAATCCCAAGACATTCCCAAACCACTCTTCCCCTTTACCCTTGAACTTCATTTCTATCTCTTATAGCCAGCAAAGAAGAAATTGCTTCAACTTTCTATTCATCTTTCATCCTACTCAAGTGTACAATGGCACTATGCATGCATTCCGCTAATCCTCAGGCACTTCACCACAATCCATACATACAATGAATATCCTTACCAACCAATCAACAACACAGTCATCCCCTTTTTTGATAAATTCCATTGTAATGCCATCCAAACCGCCTACTTGCAAGACAATATCTTTGATTGTCTCTTAATTTCACTTTTAAAAAACTGGAAAGTAATGAGCAATCATCCTTCCTTAATCCTTTTAGTATGGGCCAAGGTAAAAAATGGTCTAACAAGAATGGAGAAAATAAGCAAAATTTTAAATAAAAAGCATTATAAACTATTCTAAGAACCACAGCCATTGAAAATCTGAGAATAACACATATGCAGAAAATAGATATGATTACTATTTGCGAGTTACAAAATATCAGTGGATCACATATGGCGTAAAGAAGATTGATCATTTAAGAAATGTAACTGTCAAAGGAAGATTTGGTTGTGAGTGTAGTCTGAATGTGAGGGTTAACATTGGGGTGCTGAAATGGTTCAGACATATGGAGAGAATGAGTTAAGAGAATCTGATATAGATAATCTGTGTGCCAAAAGAGGTGATAAAATTGGGAAAGGAGAGACTATGAAGGAGATGAAAGGATAGAGTAAACACAGCTATGGGGTATGAGTGCCTGATCTTCCAGGAGGGCAACGGATAGAAAGAACTGGAGCAATGTGGTATATGTGGGGGGAGGGGATCATGTGATGTCATTAAGGTGAGCCACAGAATAAGATATGATCATGGTAAACTATGGAGACAGACTAACTAAGCAACAATATCAAGATAATTCTACTGGCACCATCTAATGAAGTGCCACTACAGATGGGTTACATACTTCCTACCATAAATGGTTAGCTTCTATGGACTGAGCTACTCTACACATCATAGCTAACACTTCCTTTTCAATTATCTTGGAAAAAAATACAATGATAACTTACTCAGTGAACCAGCTTCAATAAGCACAGGGACATTGGCACCACCTGCACCAGGCATATTGACTGGTGAGGATCTAGGAGGACGATCAACAGAGGATCCAGAGATAGGTGTTCCTTCATAACCTCCTTGGCTGCCTCCACCACCATAACCAACCCCAACACCAGGGATAGACTTGAAGGTGAATTGTGGACCCATCCAGAGCCGTCTGTGTGGTCCTGCATGTGTATGGATCTCCACCTGGAAAATATGAGTCTTGAGTGGCTGAAAGTGAAATAGTGTTCTCATTATTTCCACAACTAAAAAGACATTCACTATTGCATTAAATTTTCAAAAAAAAAAAATCTTTACTTAGCATTAGAGTAAGCCTGTTAATATAAAGGAAAAGCTGTGAGGATCATATGTTTCTGGCTTATTTATATCGCCTGAATGAAGGCTTTACAAACAAAGTCCCTTTATTCATATAAAGACAAAACCACCCTTGCAACTCCAAAATATATCACCCCCTCTACAGTCCTAGTATAGCCAGCTGAACTAGCAATTTACTTACTGATTCCAAATGCTCTACAAGAGGAAGGAAAGGTCCTTTGGAAATGATCATCTATTTAACTTGAGAAAATACCTTTTCTGCTTCAAAATGAATTTTCCCTACAAGGGAAATACCTCTTCCATGCTTAACTGCATGCATCAACATGAAAGAGTGATTGCAGAGCATATTTCCAAGAATCACATTCTCATGAAAAACTAAACTGAAGTGATCAATATCTATCATGAATCATCAAGTGAAATGAGACATCCAAAGAATACAATTAACACAATGGAAAAAAATTACTCCTGGAAAGACATGTACCAAACTGGAAAAAGCAAAGGGACCACATCAGCTTCATTTGTGCACATACAATCTCATGCTATCTCATATAACTTATAAACACCAGAAGCTAACCCCCACAGGTAAGCTTAAAAGACTACTCTATCATTTACCTTTACCATTTCATACACCTTGGTTCAGCACATGGCAGCAAATTACCTGCACATCACACTGCACCATTTTATTCTATCCAATGTATGCTTCTCAGGCAACTATACCCAAATGCTCACTTCACTCCATCCATCCATCAGTATTGTTAATCAAGCAAGATATGTGGTGAGCTCTAAGCACTAACAATGTCATACTAGGTACTTGTAAGTACTCCCTTTAGCTCTCTCCATTTGCAATATAGATCCTTTATCAATCTATCCTAAATCATGCCTCCATATGCCTGAAGCTTTCCAACACATTCAAGTAAGCCCTCTCAATCAGACTACCATCACTAAAATAGCTTTTTTACAATGTCATTTCTCAAATGTTCAACCCATCTTCTACAGTATATCACTTGTAAGCATTTCATCTCCATCACATCCACCCTCTTTCTTTCTTTACATTCAAGGCCCAAGACTCACATCCATACAACACTAATGGTACTACAATATCTTCACACATGACCATCTTTGCTCCATTTCTTTCTTTGCATTCAAGGCCCAAGCCTCACATCCATACAACACTAATGGTGTTGCAATACTTTCACAAATGACCATCTTTGCTCTTAATTTTATTATACTATACTTTGTCACTGTCTCCCATGTTAGTGAGGTACTGCAAGCAAACAGACGAAAGAATGGCCCAACCCACCCACATACACATGTATATACATACACGTCCACACACAGTACATATACATACCTATACATCTCAACGTATACATATATATACACACACAGACATATACATATATATACACACACAGACATATACATATATATACACACACAGACATATACATATATACAAATGTACATAATTCATACTGTCTGCCCTTATTCATTCCCGTCACTACTCCGCCACGCATGAAATGACAACCCCTTCCCCCAGCACGTGCGCGAGGTAGTGCTAGGAAAAGACAACAAAGGCCCCATTCGTTCACACTTAGTCTCTAGCTGTCATGTATAATGCACCGAAACCACAGTTCCCTTTCCACATCCAGGCCCCACAAAACTTTCCATGGTTTACCCCAGACACTTCACATGCCCTGGTTCAATCCATTGACAGCACGTCGACCCCGGTATACCACAACATTCCAATTCACTCTATTCCTTGCATGCCTTTCACCCTCCTGCATGTTCAGGCCATGATCACTCAAATTCTTTTTCACTCCATCCTTCCATCTTCAATTTGGTCTCCCACTTCTTGTTCCCTCCACCTCAGAAACATGTATTCTCTTTGTCAACCTTTCCACACTCATTCTCTCTATATGTCCAAACCATCTCAACACACCCTCTTCTGCTCTCTCAACCACACTCTTTCTATTACCACACATCTCTCTTACCTTTTCATTATTAACTCAATCTAACCACCTCGCACCAGATACTGTCCTCAAATATTTAATTTCCAATGCATCCATCCTCCTCTGTACAACCCTATCTATAGCCTTTACCACTCAACTACTAATCCTTCACACATACCCATTTTTACTCTCCAAGAGAAAGTTTTCTCCTTCAACACACCCTTCATCGCTCCAAGACCTACACCCCCTCCCTCAACCTGTGACTCACTTCCGCTTCCATGGTTCCATTTGCTGCTAAGTCCACTCCCAGACATCTAGAAACTTTCACTTAATCCAATTTTTCTCCATTCAAACTTACATCCCAACTAACGTGTCCCTCAACCCTGCTGAACCTAATAACCTTGCTGTTATTCACATCTTCTCTCAACTTTATCCTCTCACACACTTCTCTAAACTCAGTCACCAACTTCTGCAGTTTCTCACTCAAATCAGCCACCAGCGCTGTAGCATCGGCAAACAACAACTGATTCCCTTCCCAGGCCCTCTCATCCTCAACAGACTGCATACTCGCCCCTCTCTCCAAAACTCTTGCATTTACCTCCCTAACCACCCCAACCATAAACAAATTAAACAACCATGAAGATATCACACGCCCCTGCCACAGACCAACCTTCACTGGGAACCAATCTCTCTCCTCTCTTCCTACGCATACACATACTTTACATCCTTGATAATAACTTCTCACTGCTTCTAGAAGCTTACCTGCTAAAAGTACATAAGCTGCAAAAAACCTACAGATATTACTGTTACTGGTGAACTAGAGTGCACAAAGCAACCAAATATAACTTTCAAAAACTATCAAATTAACAGCTAATGTACATATTACAGATAACTAAATACCAAATACCAACAAAATCTATACAAACACAGTATAAAAAGTTTGTAACCATTGAGATAAGTAATTAGCAGACTTTTAAATTTTGTGGATTTTTAGAATATGGGCCAAAGATTGTGGTCTGAATGGATGTGTTTTGTATATCCAACAGTTTCTACATACCATTTGTTTGAAACATATGCAAGTATATAATGTATTAAACATTTACTGCTTCCTAAAATTGTTTACTGGAAACTTGTGCATGAAGTTGGCATTAATCTTGAACTCACTAAATGAAGGATTTTGCGAGTTCATTCATAATGACAATATGAATTTTCAATATTCTACTGCATCAGTATCATATCTTCAAAATCATCAACAGTATATAATATGATGCAAAACAAATCCCTATCACACCACTTTAAAAATAAAATACATGAATTCTGTGAAAGACAAAATCTCAAGGTTGCCTTACCTGAGCCATCCAACGTTCCTCTGGATCATCATGGTCAAGGGAATGTGCAGGGGAAAGTGAGCGTGGTCGAGTAGGTGATAAGGGAGCTAAGAGTGGTGATGTCATGTCTAATGGTGGCCGTAGTTCATTACTTGTTGATTCACGGACTAACGCCCACTGAGCACTGGCATGAACCTTAAGACAAAAAATTAATCTTCTTACCATAAAAAGTAGTAGTTTCTACATCAGCAACCATTCTCTACATCATCTCAATTTGCATGAGAAACTGTAAAAGTTGGTGACTGAGTTTGGAACAGCATGTGATATGACAAAGTTAAAGGTAAATGCAAATAAAACCAAGATTACTATAAATAGTGAAGTGTTTTAGATACCTGGGAGTGGACATGGCAGCAAACAGAACCATAGAAACTGAAGTGAGCTGCAAGGGTGAAGGTTCTGGGAGCATTGAAGAATGTGTGGAAAGAGAGGTCATTACCAGGGGAGGCAAAAATAGGTATATTCTAAGGTAAAGTCGTCCCAACAATGTTTTATGGATACAAGGCATGAGCTATAGATGAGGATGTGCAAAGGAGGGTAACTATGCTGGAAAAGAAATGTCTGAGGACAATATATGATGTGTGGTGGTTTGACTAAGATATAAATGAGTAAAAGAGATATATTTATTTATTTATCATACTTTATCGCTGTCTCCCGCGTTAGCAAGGTAGTGCAAGGAAACAGACGAAAGAATGGCCCAATCCACCCACATACACATGTATATACATAGATGTCCACACACGCACATATACATACCTATACATTTCAACATATACATATATATACATACACAGACATATACATATATACACATGTACATAATTCATACTTGCTGCCTTTATTCATTCCCGTCACCAACCCCGCCACTTATGAAATGACACCCACTCCCCCCCACATGCCTGCGAGGTAGCGCTAGGAAAAGACAACAAAGGCCACATTCGTTCATACTCAATCTCTAGCTGTCATGCATAATGCACTGAAACAACAGCTCCCTTTCAACATCTAGGCCCTACAAAGCTTTTCATGGTTTACCCCCAGATGCTTCACATGCCCTGGTTCAATCCATTGACAGCCTGTTGACCCCGGTATACCACATTGTTCCAACTCACTCTATTCCTTGCATGCCTTTCACCCTCCTGCATGTTCAGGTCCCAATCGCTCTAAATCTTTTTCACTCCCTCCTTCGACCTCCAATTTGGTTTCCCACTTCACATCCCCTCCACCTCTGACACATACATCCTCTTTGTCAATCTTTCCTCACTCATTCTCTCTATGTGACCAAACCACTTCAATACACCCTCTTCTGCTCTCTCAACCACACTCTTTTATTACCACATATCTCTCCTACCCTTTCATTACTTACTTGATCAAACCACCTCACATCACACATTGTCCTCAAACATCTCATTTCCAACACTTCCACCCTCCTCCACATAACCCTGGCCACAGACCATGCCTCGCAACCATATAACATTGTTGGAACCACTATTTCTTCAAACATACCCATTTTTGCTTTCCAAGATAATGTTCTCACCTTCCACACATTCTTCAACACTCCCAGATCCTTCGCCCAATCCCCCACCCTGTGACTCACTTCCGTTTCCATGAATCCATCTGCTGCCAAATCCACTCCCAGACATCTAATAATAGAGTAATAAAGATATATAGTAATAAAAAGAGTGTGGTTGTGAGAGCTGAAAGTGTGTGCTGAAATGCCTTATACATATGAAGTGAAAGAGTGAGGAGAGGTAGACAAGAGGATATGTGCTAGAAAAGGAGGGAATAAGGAGAAGGTAAAGAACAAGCTGGAGATGATGGGATGGAGAAAAAAAGATTTTGAGCAATCAGGGCCTGAACATGCAAGAGAATGAAATGCATGTATGGAATAGAGTGAATGGGAACAATGTGGCATAAATAGGTCAACATGCATTCAAAGGACCTAATCAAGGCATGTTAAGTGGCCAGGGAAGCCACAGAAAGGGATGTAGGGCCTGGTGGATTGGGGGCTGTGGATTTAGTGCATTGTAAATAACAGGTAGAGAATGGATGTGAACAAATGAGGCCTTTCTTCATCTCTTCTTGGTACTACCTTGCTAATGTGAGAAACTACATTCAACTATTAAACATACTTCCTTGTGGCACCAGGATGGATGAAGGCAAGCAAATATGAACATGTACACGTTTATATATGTATATGTCTGTGTATGTGTATGTATGTATATGTGTATACAGAGATATGTATAAGTATGTATATGTACGAGTGTATGCATGTATGTAGATATGTGTGCATATAAGTGGATGGGTCTTTGTCTGTTTCCAAAAGCTACCTCGCTGATGCTGGAAACAGTAATCAAGTATAATAATACAATAATGACACTGGAGGAAGTGAAGTGTTTTAGATATCTGGGAGTGGATTTAGCAGCGGATGGAACCATGGAAGCGGAAGTGAATCATAGGGTGGGGAGGGGGCGAAAGTTCTGGGAGCCTTGAAGAATGTGTGGAAGCTGAGAACATTATCTTGGAAAGCAAAAATGGGTATGTTTGAAGGAATAGTGGTTCCAACAACGTTATATGGTTGCGAGGCGTGGGCTATGGATAGAGTTGTATGGAGGAGGGTGGAGGTGCTGGAAATGAGATGTTTGAGGACAATATGTGGTGTGAGATAGTTTGATCAAGTAAGTAATAATAGGGTAAAAGAGATGTTTGGTGATAAAAAGAGTGTGGTTGAGAGAGCAGAAGAGGGTGTTTTGAAATGGTTTGGTCACATGGAGAGAATGAGTGAGGAAAGATTGACAAAGAGGATACATGTGTCAGAGGTGGAGGGAACGAGGAGAAGTGAGAGACCAAATTGGAGGTGGAAAGATGGAGTAAAAAAGATTTTGAGTGATCGGGGCCTGAACATGCAGGAGGGCGAAAGGCGTGCAAGGAATAGAGTGAATTGGAACGATGTGGTATACTGGGGTCGACGTGATGTTAATGGATTGAGCCAGGGCATGTGAAGCGTCTGGGTTAAACCATGGAAAGTTCTGTGGGGCCTGGATGTGGAAAGGGAGCTGTGGTTTCGGTGCATTATTACATGACAGCTAAAGAGTGAGTGTGAATGAATGTGGCCTTTGTTGTTTTTTCCTTGTGGCCTTTGTTGTCTTTTCCTAGCGCTACCTCGCACACATTTGGGGGGAGGGGGTTGTTATTTCATGTGTGGCGATGGGAATGAATAAGGGCAGACAGTATGAATTATGTACATGTGTATATATGTATATGTCTGTGTGTGTATATATATGTACACGTTGAGATGTATAGGTATGTATATTTGCATGTGTGGACGTGTATGTATATACATGTGTATGTGGGTGGGTTGGGCCATTTCTTTCGTCTGTTTCCTTGCGCTACCTCGCTACGCAGGAGACAGTGACAAAGCAAAGCTTTTACTACCTCTTCTCTGTTTACCAAATCATTTTCCCTAACTCTCTCACTTTGCACACCACCTCGACCAAAACACCCTATATCTGCCACTCTATCATCAAACACATTCAACAAACCTTCAAAATACTCACTCCATCTCCTTCTCACATCACTACTACTTGTTATCACCTCCCCATCAGCCCCCTTCACTGAAGTTCCCATTTGCTCCCTTGTCTTACGCACTTTATTTACCACCTTCCAAAACAACTTTTTATTCTCCCTCAAATTTAATGATACTCTCTCACCCCAACTCTCATTTGCCCTCTTTTTCACTTCTTGCACCTTTCTCTTGACCTCCTGCCTCTTTCTCTTATACATCTCCCACTCATTTGCATTTTTCCCTGCAAAAATCGTCCAAATGCCTCTCTCATCTCTTTCACTAATAATCTTACTTCTTCATCCCACCACTCACTACCCTTTCTAATCAACCCACCTCCCACGCTTCTCATGCCACAAGCATCTTTTGTGCAAGCTATCACTGCTTCCATAAATACATCCCATTCCTCCCCCACTCCCCTTACCTCCTTTGTTCTCACCTTTTTCCATTCTGTACTCAGTCTCTCCTGGTACTTCCTCACACGTCTCCTTCCCAAGCTCACTTACTCTCACCACTCTCTTCACCCCAACATTCTCTCTTCTTTTCTGAAAACCCCTACAAATCTTCACCTTCGCCTCCACAAGATAATGATCAGACATCCCTCCAGTTGCACCTCTCAGCACATTAACATCCAAAAGTCTCTCTTTAGCGTGCCTATCAATTAACACGTAATCCAGTAACACTCTCTGGCCATCTCTCCTACTTACATACGTATACTTATGTATATCTCGCTATATATATATATATATATATATATATATATATATATATATATATATATTATTTTTTTATTATACTTTGTCGCTGTCTCCCGCGTTTGCGAGGTAGCGCAAGGAAACAGACGAAAGAAATGGCCCAACCCACCCAATACACATGTATATACATACGTCCACACACGCAAATATACATACCTGCACAGCTTTCCATGGTTTACCCCAGACGCTTCACATGCCTTGATTCAATCCACTGACAGCACGTCAACCCCGGTATACCACATCGATCCAATTCACTCTATTCCTTGCCCTCCTTTCACCCTCCTGCATGTTCAGGCCTCGATCACACAAAATCTTTTTCACTCCATCTTTCCACCTCCAATTTGGTCTCCCTCTTCTCCTCGTTCCCTCCACCTCCGACACATATATCCTCTTGGTCAATCTTTCCTCACTCATCCTCTCCATGTGCCCAAACCACTTCAAAACACCCTCTTCTGCTCTCTCAACCACGCTCTTTTTATTTCCACACATCTCTCTTACCCTTACGTTACTCACTCGATCAAACCACCTCACACCACACATTGTCCTCAAACATCTCATTTCCAGCACATCCATCCTCCTGCGCACAACTCTATCCATAGCCCACACCTCGCAACCATACAACATTGTTGGAACCACTATTCCTTCAAACATACCCATTTTTGCTTTCCGAGATAATGTTCTCGACTTCCACACATTCTTCAAGGCCCCCTGAATTTTCGCCCCCTCCCCCACACTATGATCCACTTCCGCTTCCATGGTTCCATCCGCTGCCAGATCCACTCCCAGATATCTAAAACACTTCACTTCCTCCAGTTTTTCTCCATTCAAACTCACCTCCCAACTGACTTGACCCTCAACCCTACTGTACCTAATAACCTTGCTCTTATTCACATTTACTCTTAACTTTCTTCTTCCACACACTTTACCAAACTCAGTCACCAGCTTCTGCAGTTTCTCACATGAATCAGCCACCAGCGCTGTATCATCAGCGAACAACAACTGACTCACTTCCCAAGCTCTCTCATCCCCAACAGACTTCATACTTGCCCCTCTTTCCAAAACTCTTGCATTTACCTCCCTAACAACCCCATCCATAAACAAATTAAACAACCATGGAGACATCACACACCCCTGCCGCAAACCTACATTCACTGAGAACCAATCACTTTCCTCTCTTCCTACACGTACACATGCCTTACATCCTCGATATACAAAGGGGATAAGAGTGAGTGCTCAAATTACAGAGGTATAAGTTTGTTGAGTATTCCTGGTAAATTATATGGGAGGGTATTGATTGAGAGGGTGAAGGCATGTACAGAGCATCAGATTGGGGAAGAGCAGTGTGGTTTCAGAAGTGGTAGAGGATGTGTGGATCAGGTGTTTGCTTTGAAGAATGTATGTGAGAAATACTTAGAAAAGCAAATGGATTTGTATGTAGCATTTATGGATCTGGAGAAGGCATATGATAGAGTTGATAGAGATGCTCTGTGGAAAGTATTAAGAATATATGGTGTGGGAGGCAAGTTGTTAGAAGCAGTGAAAAGTTTTTATCGAGGATGTAAGGCATGTGTACGTGTAGGAAGAGAGGAAAGTGATTGGTTCTTAGTGAATGCAGGTTTGCGGTAGGGGTGTGTGATGTCTCCATGGTTGTTTAATTTGTTTATGGATGGGGTTATTAGGGAGGTGAGTGTAAGAGTTTTGGAAAGAGAGGCAAGTATGAAGTCTGTTCTGGATGAGAGAGCTTGGGAAGTGAGTCAGTTGTTGTTCGCTGATGATACAGCGCTGGTGGCTGATTCATGTGAGAAACTGCAGAAGCTGGTGACTGAGTTTGGTAAAGTGTGTGAAAGAAGAAAGTTAAGAGTAAATGTGAATAAGAGCAAGGTTATTAGGTACAGCAGGGTTGAGGGTCAAGTCAATTGGGAGGTAAGTTTGAATGGAGAAAAACTGGAGGAAGTAAAGTGTTTTAGATATCTGGGAGTGGATTTGGCAGCGGATGGAACCATGGAAGCGGAAGTGAATCATAGGGTGGGGGAGGGGGCGAAAATCCTGGGAGCCTTGAAGAATGTGTGGAAGTCGAGAACATTATCTCGGAAAGCAAAAATGGGTATGTTTGAAGGAATAGTGGTTCCAACAAAGTTGTATGGTTGCGAGGCGTGGGCTATGGATAGAGTTGTGCGCAGGAGGGTGGATGTGCTGGAAATGAGATGTTTGAGGACAATGTGTGGTGTGAGGTGGTTTGATCAAGTAAGTAATGTAAGGGTAAGAGAGATGTGTGGAAATAAAAAGAGCGTGGTTGCGAGAGCAGAAGAGGGTGTTTTGAAATGGTTTGGGCACATGGAGAGAATGAGTAAGGAAAGATTGACCAAGAGGATATATGTGTCGGAGGTGGAGGGAACAAGGAGAAGTGGGAGACCAAATTGGAGGTGAAAAGATGGAGTGAAAAAGATTTTGAGTGATCGGAGCCTGAACATGCAGGAGGGTGAAAGGCGGGCAAGGAATAGAGTGAATTGGATCGATGTGGTATACCGGGGTTGACGTGCTGTCAGTGGATTGAATCAAGGCATGTGAAGCGTCCGGGGTAAACCATGGAAAGCTGTGTAGGTATGTATATTTGCGTGTGTGGACATGTGTATGTACATGTGTATGGGGAGGGTTGGGCCATTTCTTTCGTCTGTTTCCTTGCGCTACCTCGCAAACGCGGGAGACAGCGACAAAGTATAAAAAAAAAAAAAAAATATATATATATATATATATTATTTTTTTTATTTATTATACTTTGTCGCTGTCTCCCGCGTTTGCGAGGTAGCGCAAGGAAACAGACGAAAGAAATGGCCCAACCCACCCCCATACACATGTATATACATACGTCCACACACGCAAATATACATACCTACACAGCTTTCCATGGTTTACCCCAGACGCTTCACATGCCCTGCTTCAATCCACTGACAGCACGTCAACCCCGGTATACCACATCGCTCCAATTCACTCTATTCCTTGCCCTCCTTTCACCCTCCTGCATGTTCAGGCCCCGATCACACAAAATCTTTTTCACTCCATCTTTCCACCTCCAATTTGGTCTCCCTCTTTTCCTTGTTCCCTCCACCTCCGACACATATATCCTCTTGGTCAATCTTTCCTCACTCATCCTCTCCATGTGCCCAAACAACTTCAAAACACCCTCTTCTGCTCTCTCAACCACGCTCTTTTTATTTCCACACATCTCTCTTACCCTTACGTTACTCACTCGATCAAACCACCTCACACCACACATTGTCCTCAAACATCTCATTTCCAGCACATCCATCCTCCTGCGCACAACTCTATCCATAGCCCACGCCTCGCAACCATACAACATTGATGGAACCACTATTCCTTCAAACATACCCATTTTTGCTTTCCGAGATAATGTTCTCGACTTCCACACATTCTTCAAGGCCCCCAGGATTTTCGCCCCCTCCCCCACCCTATGATCCACTTCCGCTTCCATGGTTCCATCCGCTGCCAGATCCACTCCCAGATATCTAAAACACTTCACTTCCTCCAGTTTTTCTCCATTCAAACTCACCTCCCAATTGACTTGACCCTCAACCCTACTGTACCTAATAACCTTGCTCTTATTCACATTTACTCTTAACTTTCTTCTTCCACACACTTTTCCAAACTCAGTCACCAGCTTCTGCAGTTCCTCACATGAATCAGCCACCAGCGCTGTATCATCAGCGAACAACAACTGACTCACTTCCCAAGCTCTCTCATCCCCAACAGACTTCATACTTGCCCCTCTTTCCAAAACTCTTGCATTTACCTCCCTAACAACCCCATCCATAAACAAATTAAACAACCATGGAGACATCACACACCCCTGCCGCAAACCTACATTCACTGAGAACCAATCACTTTCCTCTCTTCCTACACGTACACATGCCTTACATCCTCGATAAAAACTTTTCACTGCTTCTAACAACTTTCCTCCCACACCATATATTCTTAATACCTTCCACAGAGCATCTCTATCAACTCTATCATATGCCTTCTCCAGATCCATAAATGCTACATACAAATCCATTTGCTTTTCTAAGTATTTCTCACATACATTCTTCAAAGCGAACACCTGATCCACTAATCCTCTACCACTTCTGAAACCACACTGCTCTTCCCCAATCTGATGCTCTGTACATGCCTTCACCCTCTCAATCAATACCCTCCCATATAATTTATATATATATATATATATATATATATATATATATATATATATATATATATATATATATATATATATATATATATATACATATATATATATAAACCTATTCATTTATCATATTTAATTGCTGTTTCCCACATCAGCGAGGTAGCACCAGGGAACAGATGAAGAATGGCCCATCCACTCATATACACATATATATATCCATAAATGCCCATGCACGCACATATACATACATATACATATCAACATATACACATATACACACATAAGTTATGTATATGTATATGTATGTATATGGCATGTATGGGCATTCATGTACACATATGTGTATATGAATGGAAGGGCCATTCTTCATCTGTTTCCTGGCACTACCTCGCGTGACACAGGAAACAACGATCAAATATAATAAATAAATAAAAAAATACATATACATAAACATACACAGACATATACATATACACATGTACATATTCATACTTGCTTGCCTTAATCCATTCCTGGTGCCACACCGCCCCACAGGAAACAGCATTATTACCCCCTGCATCAGTGAAGCAGTGCCAGGAAAACAGGCAAAAAAAGGCCACATTCATTTACACTCAATCTCTAGCTGTCATGTGTAATGCAATGAAACAACAACTCCCTATCCACATCCAGGCCCCACAGACCTTTCCATAGTTTACCATAGACATTTCACCTGCTCTGCTTCAGTCCATTGACAGCACGTTGACTCTAGTGTATCACACAGTTCCAGTTCACACTATTCCTCGCACGTCTCTCATCCTCCTGTATGTTCAAACCCCAATCACTCAGAATCAGAATCTTTTTCACTCCATCCTTCCACCTCCAATTTGGTCTCCTGCTTCTTCTTCCCTCCACCTCTGACAAATATATCCTCTTTGTCAATCTTTCCTCACTCATTCTCTCCAGGTGTCCAAACCATTTCAACATAATCTCTTCTGCTCTCTCAACCACACTCTTTTTATGAACACACATCTCTCTTACTCTTTCATTACTTACTCGATCAAACCACCTCACACCACATATTATCCTCAAACATTTCATTTCCAACACATCCACCCTCCTCCACAAAACCCTATATATAACGAAGGTTCGCAGCCATACGATATTGCTGGAACTACTATTCCTTCAAACATTCCCATTCGAGAAGTGTTTTCACTTTATGATATACCATGTAATATGCAGACAATATACCTCTAGTTCAATAGGTGAGTCTTCTGTAATTTTGTCCTGAGGTATTCCAGTGGCAGGATGTGGTTCAAGGTGATATTCCAAGAGGTTTCCATGATATGCCATTACAAAAAGTGAATCCATTGTTTTTCGTTGTTTATCTCGTGGTACAGTAGGAGATCCAGCAAGCCAGCCTCGAGGACTACCAAACAATGAGGCCACCTAATTATTATTGCACAAAAAGAAACAGAACAGGTTAGAATGTCAACAAAATACTCAGTAATTCAAAGTCTATGCCATCATTTCCCTTATTAACAAGAAATATAAAAAATGAGCAAGACTGAAAATGAATATTCCAAGCACTATGACACATTCAGTGCTATTTTCCTCTGTTTTTGAAGCTGTTTACCAATGTACTGTACATCTAACTCTAATTCCCAACATGGGAAAAATAATATCTTCAAGAATGAAGATTCTGTATATATTTACTATGATTCTTTCAGGTTCTTTTCTCTAATCTTCCATTCTTGTTTCTCCCCCTCACCTCATACAGAATTAAAGAGGCTTAAGCCTATGAAGCCATACTCAATTCTTTACCTTTGGAATCTTTAACCTCCTGAAAAGTAATGCAGCTTTATATATGTAAAACTAAACATTTACCTATGATTAACCCTTTCAACCAATATCCATTCTCTGTAACACTTACCTTAATAATGTCATCACCACTCGGGGATCGTGGAGATTTACTAGCAGGAGGGCTCCGACTTGGAGATGGACCTGTGCCCATAGTACCTTAGTAAAAATTAATACATATGCATCAAATCATATTGCTTTAAAATTCTAATAAAACAAATTTTTTGCAAAATATCTTTTCTCTGTATACAATAAAACCTTTTCCTGCTGTCAAACTAGGGCGGTATATGAAGTATCCTTCAGAGACATATTGGCTCATGTCTATCTCTATTACCTCAATAGCTATAATTATTTTATACTTATTATACTGTCTCCCATATCAGCGAGGTAGCGTAAAGAAACAGACGAAAGGTCCAAACCCATATATATAAACTTTTTTTTTTCTTTTCTTTTTTTTTTTTGTCGCTGTCTCCCGCGTTTGCGAGGTAGCACAAGGAAACAGACGAAAGAAATGGCCCAGCCCACCCCCATACACATGTATATACATACGTCCACACACGCAAATATACATACCTACACAGCTTTCCATGGTTTACCCCAGACGCTTCACATGCCCTGATTCAATCCACTGACAGCACGTCAACCCCGGTATACCACATAGATCCAATTCACTCTATTCCTTGCCCGCCTTTCACCCTCCTGCATGTTCAGGCCCCGACCACACAAAATCTTTTTCACTCCAACTTTCCACCTCCAATTTGGTCTCCCACTTCTCCTTGTTCCCTCCACCTCCGACACATATATCCTCTTGGTCAATCTTTCCTCATTCATTCTCTCCATGTGCCAAAACCATTTCAAAACACCCTCTTCTGCTCTCTCAACCACGCTCTTTTTATTTCCACACATCTCTCTTACCCTTACGTTACTTACTCGATCAAACCACCTCACACCACACATTGTCCTCAAACATCTCATTTCCAGCACATCCATCCTCCTGCACACAACTCTATCCATAGTCCACGCCTCGCAACCATACAACATTGATGGAACCACTATTCCTTCAAACATACCCATTTTTGCTTTCCGAGATAATGTTCTCGACTTCCACACATTCTTCAAGGCTCCCAGGATTTTCGCCCCCTCCCCCACCCTATGATCCACTTCCGCTTCCATGGTTCCATCCGCTGCCAGATCCACTCCCAGATATCTAAAACACTTTACTTCCTCCAGTTTTTCTCCATTCAAACTTACCTCCCAATTGACTTGACCCTCAACCCTACTGTACCTAATTACCTTGCTCTTATTCACATTTACTCTTAACTTTCTTCTTTCACACACTTTACCAAACTCAGTCACCAGTTTCTCACATGAATCAGCCACCAGCGCTGTATCATCAGCGAACAACAACTGACACTTCCCAAGCTCTCTCATCCACAACAGACTTCATACTTGCCCCTATTTCCAAAACTCTTGCATTCACCTCCCTAACAACCCCATCCATAAACAAATTAAACAACCATGGAGACATCACACACCCCTGCCGCAAACCTACATTCACTAAGAACCAATCACTTTCCTCTCTTCCTACACGTACACATGCCTTACATCCTCGATAAAAACTTTTCACTGCTTCTAACAACTTGCCTCCCACACCATATATTCTTAATACCTTCCACAGAGCATCTCTATCAACTCTATCATATGCCTTCTCCAGACCCATAAATGCTACATACAAATCCATTTGCTTTTCTAAGTATTTCTCACATACATTCTTCAAAGCAAACACCTGATCCACACATCCTCTACCACTTCTGAAACCACACTGCTCTTCCCCAATCTGATGCTCTGTACATGCCTTCACCCTCTCAATCAATACCCTCCCATATAATTTACCAGGAATGCTCAACAAACTTATAGCTCTGTAATTTGAGCACTCACTCTTATCCCCTTTGCCTTTGTACAATGGCACTATGCACACATTCTGCCAATCCTCAGGCACCTCACCATGATTCATACATACATTAAATAACCTTACCAACCAGTCAATAATACAGTCACCCCCTTTTTTAATAAATTCCACTGCAATACATATAAACATGTATATACATAAACATCCACACGCACATATACATATCTATACATCTCAATGTATACATACATGTACATACACAGACATATAAATATATACCTCTTTCTTTCTTTCTTTCATACTATTCGCCATTTCCCGCGTTAGCAAGGTAGCGTTAAGAACAGAGGACTGGGCCTCTGAGGGAATATCCTCACCTGGCCTCGTTCTCTGTTCCTTCTTTTGGAAAATTAAAAAAAACAAGAGGGGAGGATTTCCAGCCCCCAGCTCCCTCCCCTTTTAGTCGCCTTCTACGACACGCAGGGAATACGTGGGAAGTATTCTTTCTCCCCTATCCCCAGGGATAACATTTACATATTCATGCTGCCTTCATCCATTCCTTTTGCCACCCTGCCGCACATGAAATGGCAACCACCCCCTCCCGCGTGCGCACGAGGTAGCACTAGGAAAAGACAAAAAGGCCACATTCATTCACACTCAGTCTCTAGCTGCCATGTGTAATGTACCGAAACCACAGCTCCCTTTCCACACCCAGGCCCCACAAGACTTTCCATGGTTTACCCCAGACACTTCACATGCCCTGGTTCAATCGACTGACAGCATGTTGACCCCGGTATACCACATTGTTCCAATTCACTCTATTCCTTGCATGCCTTTCACCCTCTTGTATGTTCAGGCCCTGAATGCTCAAAATCTTTTTCACTCCATCCTTCCACCTCAAGTTTGGTTTCCCACTTCTCATTCCCTCTACCTCTGACACATATATCCTCTTTGTCAATCTTTCCTCAGTCATTCTTTCCATGTGACCAAACCATTTCAACACACCCTCTTCTGCTCTCTCAACAACACTTTTTTTTACCACATATCCCTCTTACCCTTTCATTACTTACTCATTCAAGCCACCTCACACCACATATTCTCCTCAAATATTTCATTTCCAACACATCCACCCTCCTCCGCACAACCTTATCTATAGCCCATGCCTCACAGCCATATAACAATGTTGGAACCACTATTCCTTTAAACATACCCATTTTTGCTCCCTGAGATAACGTTCTCGCCTTCCACACATTCTTCAAAGCTCCCAGAATTTTCGTCCCCTCCCCCACCCTGTGACTCACTTCCACTTCCATGGTTCCATCTGCTGCTAAATTCACTCCCGGATATCTAAAACATTTCACTTCCTCCAGTTTTCCTCCATTCAAACTTACCTTCCAATTAACTTGTCCCTCAACTCTACTGAACCTAATAAACTTGCTCTTATTCAAATTTACTCTCAGCTTTCTTCTTTCACACACTTTACCAAACTCAGTCACCAATTTCTGCAGTTTCTCACCCGAATCAGCCACCAGCACTGCACCATCAGCGAACAACTGACTCACTTCCCAAGCCCTCTCATCCACAACAGACTGCATACTTGCCCCTCTCTCCAAAACTCTTACATTCACCTCCCTAACAACCCCATCCAAAAATAAATTAAACAACCATGGAGACATCACACAACCCCTGCCGCAAACCAACATTCACTGGGAACCAATCACTTTCCTCTCTTCCTACTCATACACATGCCTTACATCCTTGGTAAAAACTTTTCACTGCTTCTAGCAATTTACCTACCACACCATATACTCTTAATACCTTCTACAAAGCTTCTCTACCAGCCTTAACATATGCCTTCTCCAGATCCATAAATGCTACATACAAATTCATCTGTTTTTCTAATCATTTCTCATATACATTCTTCAAAGTAAACACCTGATCCACACATCCTCTACCACTTTTGAAATCACACTGCTCTTCCCTAATCTGATGCTCTGTACATGCCTTTACCCTCTCAATCAATATAATTTCCCTGGAATACTCAACATACTTATACTTCTGTATTTTGAACATTCACCTTTATCCCCTTTGCCTTTATACAATCACACTATACATGCATTCTGCCAATCCTCAGTCACTTCATCATGAACCATACATACATTGAATATCCTAGACAACCAATCAACAACACAGGCACCCCCCTTTTTTGGTAAATTCCACTGCAATACCATCCAAACCTGCTGCCTTGATGGCTTTCATCTTCCACAAAGCTTTCACTCACTCTTCTCTGTTTACCAAACCATTCTTCCTGACCCTCTCACTTCGCACACCACTTCAGCCAAAATCCCCTATACCTGCTACTCTATCATCAAGCATATTCAACGAACCTTCAAAATACTCGCTCCATCCCCCTCTCACTTAACCACTAATTGTTATTACCTCCTTATTTGCCCCCTTCACCGATGTTCCCATTTGTTTTCTTGTCTTACGCACTTTATTTACCTCCTTCCAAAACATCTTTTCATTCTCCCTAAAATTTAATGATACTCTCTCATCCCAACTCTCATTTGCCCTCTTTTTCACCTCTTGTACCTTTCTCTTGACCCCTGCCTCTTTCTCTTATACATCTCCCACTCATTTGCATTTTTTCCCTGCAAAAATCGTCCAAATGCCTCTCTCATCTCTTTCACTAATAATCTTACTTCTTCATCCCACCACTCACTACCCTTTCTAATCAACCCACCTCCCACGCTTCTCATGCCACAAGCATCTTTTGTGCAAGCTATCACTGCTTCCATAAATACATCCCATTCCTCCCCCACTCCCCTTACCTCCTTTGTTCTCACCTTTTTCCATTCTGTACTCAGTCTCTCCTGGTACTTCCTCACACGTCTCCTTCCCAAGCTCACTTACTCTCACCACTCTCTTCACCCCAACATTCTCTCTTCTTTTCTGAAAACCCCTACAAATCTTCACCTTCGCCTCCACAAGATAATGATCAGACATCCCTCCAGTTGCACCTCTCAGCACATTAACATCCAAAAGTCTCTCTTTAGCGTGCCTATCAATTAACACGTAATCCAGTAACACTCTCTGGCCATCTCTCCTACTTACATACGTATACTTATGTATATCTCGCTATATATATATATATATATATATATATATATATATATATATATATTATTTTTTTATTATACTTTGTCGCTGTCTCCCGCGTTTGCGAGGTAGCGCAAGGAAACAGACGAAAGAAATGGCCCAACCCACCCATACACATGTATATACATACGTCCACACACGCAAATATACATACCTGCACAGCTTTCCATGGTTTACCCCAGACGCTTCACATGCCTTGATTCAATCCACTGACAGCACGTCAACCCCGGTATACCACATCGATCCAATTCACTCTATTCCTTGCCCTCCTTTCACCCTCCTGCATGTTCAGGCCTCGATCACACAAAATCTTTTTCACTCCATCTTTCCACCTCCAATTTGGTCTCCCTCTTCTCCTCGTTCCCTCCACCTCCGACACATATATCCTCTTGGTCAATCTTTCCTCACTCATCCTCTCCATGTGCCCAAACACTTCAAAACACCCTCTTCTGCTCTCTCAACCACGCTCTTTTTATTTCCACACATCTCTCTTACCCTTACGTTACTCACTCGATCAAACCACCTCACACCACACATTGTCCTCAAACATCTCATTTCCAGCACATCCATCCTCCTGCGCACAACTCTATCCATAGCCCACCCTCGCAACCATACAACATTGTTGGAACCACTATTCCTTCAAACATACCCATTTTTTGCTTTCCGAGATAATGTTCTCGACTTCCACACATTCTTCAAGGCCCCCTGAATTTTCGCCCCCTCCCCACACTATGATCCACTTCCGCTTCCATGGTTCCATCCGCTGCCAGATCCACTCCCAGATATCTAAAACACTTCACTTCCTCCAGTTTTTCTCCATTCAAACTCACCTCCCAACTGACTTGACCCTCAACCCTACTGTACCTAATAACCTTGCTCTTATTCACATTTACTCTTAACTTTCTTCTTCCACACACTTTACCAAACTCAGTCACCAGCTTCTGCAGTTTCTCACATGAATCAGCCACCAGCGCTGTATCATCAGCGAACAACAACTGACTCACTTCCCAAGCTCTCTCATCCCCAACAGACTTCATACTTGCCCTCTTTCCAAAACTCTTGCATTTACCTCCCTAACAACCCCATCCATAAACAAATTAAACAACCATGGAGACATCACACACCCCTGCCGCAAACCTACATTCACTGAGAACCAATCACTTTCCTCTCTTCCTACACGTACACATGCCTTACATCCTCGATATACAAAGGGATAAGAGTGAGTGCTCAAATTACAGAGGTATAAGTTTGTTGAGTATTCCTGGTAAATTATATGGGAGGGTATTGATTGAGAGGTGAAGGCATGTACAGAGCATCAGATTGGGGAAGAGCAGTGTGGTTTCAGAAGTGGTAGAGGATGTGTGGATCAGGTGTTTGCTTTGAAGAATGTATGTGAGAAATACTTAGAAAAGCAAATGGATTTGTATGTAGCATTTATGGATCTGGAGAAGGCATATGATAGAGTTGATAGAGATGCTCTGTGGAAAGTATTAAGAATATATGGTGTGGGAGGCAAGTTGTTAGAAGCAGTGAAAAGTTTTTATCGAGGATGTAAGGCATGTGTACGTGTAGGAAGAGAGGAAAGTGATTGGTTCTTAGTGAATGCAGGTTTGCGGTAGGGGTGTGTGATGTCTCCATGGTTGTTTAATTTGTTTATGGATGGGGTTGTTAGGGAGGTAAATGCAAGAGTTTTGGAAAGAGGGCAAGTATGAAGTCTGTTGGGGATGAGAGAGCTTGGGAAGTGAGTCAGTTGTTGTTCGCTGATGATACAGCGCTGGTGGCTGATTCATGTGAGAAACTGCAGAAGCTGGTGACTGAGTTTGGTAAAGTGTGTGGAAGAAGAAAGTTAAGAGTAAATGTGAATAAGAGCAAGGTTATTAGGTACAGCAGGGTTGAGGGTCAAGTCAATTGGGAGGTAAGTTTGAATGGAGAAAAACTGGAGGAAGTAAAGTGTTTTAGATATCTGGGAGTGGATTTGGCAGCGGATGGAACCATGGAAGCGGAAGTGAATCATAGGGTGGGGGAGGGGGCGAAAATCTGGGAGCCTTGAAGAATGTGTGGAAGTCGAGAACATTATCTCGAAAGCAAAAATGGGTATGTTTGAAGGAATAGTGGTTCCAACAAAGTTGTATGGTTGCGAGGCGTGGGCTATGGATAGAGTTGTGCGCAGGAGGTGGATGTGCTGGAAATGAGATGTTTGAGGACAATATGTGGTGTGAGGTGGTTTGATCAAGTAAGTAATGCAAGGGTAAGAGAGATGTGTGGAAATAAAAAGAGCGTGGTTGCGAGAGCAGAAGAGGGTGTTTTGAAATGGTTTGGGCACATGGAGAGAATGAGTAAGGAAAGATTGACCAAGAGGATATATGTGTCGGAGGTGGAGGGAACAAGGAGAAGTGGGAGACCAAATTGGAGGTGAAAAGATGGAGTGAAAAAGATTTGAGTGATCGGAGCCTGAACATGCAGGAGGGTGAAAGGCGGGCAAGGAATAGAGTGAATTGGATCGATGTGGTATACCGGGGTTGACGTGCTGTCAGTGGATTGAATCAAGGCATGTGAAGCGTCCGGGGTAAACCATGGAAAGCTGTGTAGGTATGTATATTTGCGTGTGTGGACATGTGTATGTACATGTGTATGGGGAGGGTTGGGCCATTTCTTTCGTCTGTTTCCTTGCGCTACCTCGCAAACGCGGGAGACAGCGACAAAGTATAAAAAAAAAAAAAAAAAAAAATATATATATATATATATTATTTTTTTTATTTATTATACTTTGTCGCTGTCTCCCGCGTTTGCGAGGTAGCGCAAGGAAACAGACGAAAGAAATGGCCCAACCCACCCCCATACACATGTATATACATACGTCCACACACGCAAATATACATACCTACACAGCTTTCCATGGTTTACCCCAGACGCTTCACATGCCCTGCTTCAATCCACTGACAGCACGTCAACCCGGTATACCACATCGCTCCAATTCACTCTATTCCTTGCCCTCCTTTCACCCTCCTGCATGTTCAGGCCCCGATCACACAAAATCTTTTTCACTCCATCTTTCCACCTCCAATTTGGTCTCCCTCTTTTCCTTGTTCCCTCCACCTCCGACACATATATCCTCTTGGTCAATCTTTCCTCACTCATCCTCTCCATGTGCCCAAACAACTTCAAAACACCCTCTTCTGCTCTCTCAACCACGCTCTTTTTATTTCCACACATCTCTCTTACCCTTACGTTACTCACTCGATCAAACCACCTCACACCACACATTGTCCTCAAACATCTCATTTCCAGCACATCCATCCTCCTGCGCACAACTCTATCCATAGCCCACGCCTCGCAACCATACAACATTGATGGAACCACTATTCCTTCAAACATACCCATTTTTGCTTTCCGAGATAATGTTCTCGACTTCCACACATTCTTCAAGGCCCCCAGGATTTTCGCCCCCTCCCCCACCCTATGATCCACTTCCGCTTCCATGGTTCCATCCGCTGCCAGATCCACTCCCAGATATCTAAAACACTTCACTTCCTCCAGTTTTTCTCCATTCAAACTCACCTCCCAATTGACTTGACCCTCAACCCTACTGTACCTAATAACCTTGCTCTTATTCACATTTACTCTTAACTTTCTTCTTCCACACACTTTTCCAAACTCAGTCACCAGCTTCTGCAGTTCTCACATGAATCAGCCACCAGCGCTGTATCATCAGCGAACAACAACTGACTCACTTCCCAAGCTCTCTCATCCCCAACAGACTTCATACTTGCCCCTCTTTCCAAAACTCTTGCATTTACCTCCCTAACAACCCCATCCATAAACAAATTAAACAACCATGGAGACATCACACACCCCTGCCGCAAACCTACATTCACTGAGAACCAATCACTTTCCTCTCTTCCTACACGTACACATGCCTTACATCCTCGATAAAAACTTTTCACTGCTTCTAACAACTTTCCTCCCCACACCATATATTCTTAATACCTTCCACAGAGCATCTCTATCAACTCTATCATATGCCTTCTCCAGATCCATAAATGCTACATACAAATCCATTTGCTTTTCTAAGTATTTCTCACATACATTCTTCAAAGCGAACACCTGATCCACTAATCCTCTACCACTTCTGAAACCACACTGCTCTTCCCCAATCTGATGCTCTGTACATGCCTTCACCCTCTCAATCAATACCCTCCCATATAATTTATATATATATATATATATATAATATATATATATATATATATATATATATATATATATATATAAAATTATATATATATACATATATATATATAAACCTATTCATTTATCATATTTAATTGCTGTTTCCCACATCAGCGAGGTAGCACCAGGGAACAGATGAAGAATGGCCCATCCACTCATATACACATATATATATCCATAAATGCCCATGCACGCACATATACATACATATACATATCAACATATACACATATACACACATAAGTTATGTATATGTATATGTATGTATATGGCATGTATGGGCATTCATGTACACATATGTGTATATGAATGGAAGGGCCATTCTTCATCTGTTTCCTGGCACTACCTCGCGTGACACAGGAAACAACGATCAAATATAATAAATAAATAAAAAAATACATATACATAAACATACACAGACATATACATATACACATGTACATATTCATACTTGCTTGCCTTAATCCATTCCTGGTGCCACACCGCCCCACAGGAAACAGCATTATTACCCCCTGCATCAGTGAAGCAGTGCCAGGAAAACAGGCAAAAAAAGGCCACATTCATTTACACTCAATCTCTAGCTGTCATGTGTAATGCAATGAAACAACAACTCCCTATCCACATCCAGGCCCACAGACCTTTCCATAGTTTACCATAGACATTTCACCTGCTCTGCTTCAGTCCACTGACAGCACGTTGACTCTAGTGTATCACACAGTTCCAGTTCACACTATTCCTCGCACGTCTCTCATCCTCCTGTATGTTCAAACCCCAATCACTCAGAATCAGAATCTTTTTCACTCCATCCTTCCACCTCCAATTTGGTCTCCTGCTTCTTCTTCCCTCCACCTCTGACAAATATATCCTCTTTGTCAATCTTTCCTCACTCATTCTCTCCAGGTGTCCAAACCATTTCAACATAATCTCTTCTGCTCTCTCAACCACACTCTTCTTATGAACACACATCTCTCTTACTCTTTCATTACTTACTCGATCAAACCACCTCACACCACATATTGTCCTCAAACATTTCATTTCCAACACATCCACCCTCCTCCACAAAACCCTATGTATAACGAAGGTTCGCAGCCATACGATATTGCTGGAACTACTATTCCTTCAAACATTCCCATTCGAGAAGTGTTTTCACTTTATGATATACCATGTAATATGCAGACAATATACCTCTAGTTCAATAGGTGAGTCTTCTGTAATTTTGTCCTGAGGTATTCCAGTGGCAGGATGTGGTTCAAGTGATATTCCAAGAGTGTTTCCATGATATGCCATTACAAAAAGTGAATCCATTGTTTTTCGTTGTTTATCTCGTGGTACAGTAGGAGATCCAGCAAGCCAGCCTCGAGGACTACCAAACAATGAGGCCACCTAATTATTATTGCACAAAAAGAAACAGAACAGGTTAGAATGTCAACAAAATACTCAGTAATTCAAAGTCTATGCCATCATTTCCCTTATTAACAAGAAATATAAAAAATGAGCAAGACTGAAAATGAATATTCCAAGCACTATGACACATTCAGTGCTATTTTCCTCTGTTTTTGAAGCTGTTTACCAATGTACTGTACATCTAACTCTAATTCCCAACATGGGAAAAATAATATCTTCAAGAATGAAGATTCTGTATATATTTACTATGATTCTTTCAGGTTCTTTTCTCTAATCTTCCATTCTTGTTTCTCCCCCTCACCTCATACAGAATTAAAGAGGCTTAAGCCTATGAAGCCATACTCAATTCTTTACCTTTGGAATCTTTAACCTCCTGAAAAGTAATGCAGCTTTATATATGTAAAACTAAACATTTACCTATGATTAACCCTTTCAACCAATATCCATTCTCTGTAACACTTACCTTAATAATGTCATCACCACTCGGGGATCGTGGAGATTTACTAGCAGGAGGGCTCCGACTTGGAGATGGACCTGTGCCCATAGTACCTTAGTAAAAATTAATACATATGCATCAAATCATATTGCTTTAAAATTCTAATAAAACAAATTTTTTTGCAAAAATATCTTTTCTCTGTATACAATAAAACCTTTTCCTGCTGTCAAACTAGGGCCGTATATGAAGTATCCTTCAGAGACATATTGGCTCATGTCTATCTCTATTACCTCAATAGCTATAATTATTTTATACTTATTATACTGTCTCCCATATCAGCGAGGTAGCGTAAAGAAAACAGACGAAAGGTCCAAACCCATATATATAAACTTTTTTTTTTCTTTTCTTTTTTTTTTTTGTCGCTGTTCTCCCGCGTTTGCGAGGTAGCACAAGGAAACAGACGAAAGAAATGGCCCAGCCCACCCCCATACACATGTATATACATACGTCCACACACGCAAATATACATACCTACACAGCTTTCCATGGTTTACCCCAGACGCTTCACATGCCCTGATTCAATCCACTGACAGCACGTCAACCCCGGTATACCACATAGATCCAATTCACTCTATTCCTTGCCCGCCTTTCACCCTCCTGCATGTTCAGGCCCCGACCACACAAAATCTTTTTCACTCCAACTTTCCACCTCCAATTTGGTCTCCCTCTTCTCCTTGTTCCCTCCACCTCCGACACATATATCCTCTTGGTCAATCTTTCCTCATTCATTCTCTCCATGTGCCAAAACCATTTCAAAACACCCTCTTCTGCTCTCTCAACCACGCTCTTTTTATTTCCACACATCTCTCTTACCCTTACGTTACTTACTCGATCAAACCACCTCACACCACACATTGTCCTCAAACATCTCATTTCCAGCACATCCATCCTCCTGCACACAACTCTATCCATAGTCCACGCCTCGCAACCATACAACATTGTTGGAACCACTATTCCTTCAAACATACCCATTTTTGCTTTCCGAGATAATGTTCTCGACTTCCACACATTCTTCAAGGCTCCCAGGATTTTCGCCCCCTCCCCCACCCTATGATCCACTTCCGCTTCCATGGTTCCATCCGCTGCCAGATCCACTCCCAGATATCTAAAACACTTTACTTCCTCCAGTTTTCTCCATTCAAACTTACCTCCCAATTGACTTGACCCTCAACCCTACTGTACCTAATTACCTTGCTCTTATTCACATTTACTCTTAACTTTCTTCTTTCACACACTTTACCAAACTCAGTCACCAGTTTCTCACATGAATCAGCCACCAGCGCTGTATCATCAGCGAACAACAACTGACACTTCCCAAGCTCTCTCATCCACAACAGACTTCATACTTGCCCCTATTTCCAAAACTCTTGCATTCACCTCCCTAACAACCCCATCCATAAACAAATTAAACAACCATGGAGACATCACACACCCCTGCCGCAAACCTACATTCACTAAGAACCAATCACTTTCCTCTCTTCCTACACGTACACATGCCTTACATCCTCGATAAAAACTTTTCACTGCTTCTAACAACTTGCCTCCCACACCATATATTCTTAATACCTTCCACAGAGCATCTCTATCAACTCTATCATATGCCTTCTCCAGACCCATAAATGCTACATACAAATCCATTTGCTTTTCTAAGTATTTCTCACATACATTCTTCAAAGCAAACACCTGATCCACACATCCTCTACCACTTCTGAAACCACACTGCTCTTCCCCAATCTGATGCTCTGTACATGCCTTCACCCTCTCAATCAATACCCTCCCATATAATTTACCAGGAATGCTCAACAAACTTATAGCTCTGTAATTTGAGCACTCACTCTTATCCCCTTTGCCTTTGTACAATGGCACTATGCACACATTCTGCCAATCCTCAGGCACCTCACCATGATTCATACATACATTAAATAACCTTACCAACCAGTCAATAATACAGTCACCCCCTTTTTTAATAAATTCCACTGCAATACATATAAACATGTATATACATAAACATCCACACGCACATATACATATCTATACATCTCAATGTATACATACATGTACATACACAGACATATAAATATATACCTCTTTCTTTCTTTCTTTCATACTATTCGCCATTTCCCGCGTTAGCAAGGTAGCGTTAAGAACAGAGGACTGGGCCTCTGAGGGAATATCCTCACCTGGCCTCGTTCTCTGTTCCTTCTTTTGGAAAATTAAAAAAAAACAAGAGGGGAGGATTTCCAGCCCCCAGCTCCCTCCCCTTTTAGTCGCCTTCTACGACACGCAGGGAATACGTGGGAAGTATTCTTTCTCCCCTATCCCCAGGGATAACATTTACATATTCATGCTGCCTTCATCCATTCCTTTTGCCACCCTGCCGCACATGAAATGGCAACCACCCCCTCCCGCGTGCGCACGAGGTAGCACTAGGAAAAGACAAAAAGGCCACATTCATTCACACTCAGTCTCTAGCTGCCATGTGTAATGTACCGAAACCACAGCTCCCTTTCCACACCCAGGCCCCACAAGACTTTCCATGGTTTACCCCAGACACTTCACATGCCCTGGTTCAATCGACTGACAGCATGTTGACCCCGGTATACCACATTGTTCCAATTCACTCTATTCCTTGCATGCCTTTCACCCTCTTGTATGTTCAGGCCCTGAATGCTCAAAATCTTTTCACTCCATCCTTCCACCTCAAGTTTGGTTTCCCACTTCTCATTCCCTCTACCTCTGACACATATATCCTCTTTGTCAATCTTTCCTCAGTCATTCTTTCCATGTGACCAAACCATTTCAACACACCCTCTTCTGCTCTCTCAACAACACTTTTTTTTACCACATATCCCTCTTACCCTTTCATTACTTACTCATTCAAGCCACCTCACACCACATATTCTCCTCAAATATTTCATTTCCAACACATCCACCCTCCTCCGCACAACCTTATCTATAGCCCATGCCTCACAGCCATATAACAATGTTGGAACCACTATTCCTTTAAACATACCCATTTTTGCTCCCTGAGATAACGTTCTCGCCTTCCACACATTCTTCAAAGCTCCCAGAATTTTCGTCCCCTCCCCCACCCTGTGACTCACTTCCACTTCCATGGTTCCATCTGCTGCTAAATTCACTCCCGGATATCTAAAACATTTCACTTCCTCCAGTTTTCCTCCATTCAAACTTACCTTCCAATTAACTTGTCCCTCAACTCTACTGAACCTAATAAACTTGCTCTTATTCAAATTTACTCTCAGCTTTCTTCTTTCACACACTTTACCAAACTCAGTCACCAATTTCTGCAGTTTCTCACCCGAATCAGCCACCAGCACTGCACCATCAGCGAACAACTGACTCACTTCCCAAGCCCTCTCATCCACAACAGACTGCATACTTGCCCCTCTCTCCAAAACTCTTACATTCACCTCCCTAACAACCCCATCCAAAAATAAATTAAACAACCATGGAGACATCACACAACCCCTGCCGCAAACCAACATTCACTGGGAACCAATCACTTTCCTCTCTTCCTACTCATACACATGCCTTACATCCTTGGTAAAAACTTTTCACTGCTTCTAGCAATTTACCTACCACACCATATACTCTTAATACCTTCTACAAAGCTTCTCTACCAGCCTTAACATATGCCTTCTCCAGATCCATAAATGCTACATACAAATTCATCTGTTTTTCTAATCATTTCTCATATACATTCTTCAAAGTAAACACCTGATCCACACATCCTCTACCACTTTTGAAATCACACTGCTCTTCCCTAATCTGATGCTCTGTACATGCCTTTACCCTCTCAATCAATATAATTTCCCTGGAATACTCAACATACTTATACTTCTGTATTTTGAACATTCACCTTTATCCCCTTTGCCTTTATACAATCACACTATACATGCATTCTGCCAATCCTCAGTCACTTCATCATGAACCATACATACATTGAATATCCTAGACAACCAATCAACAACACAGGCACCCCCCTTTTTTGGTAAATTCCACTGCAATACCATCCAAACCTGCTGCCTTGATGGCTTTCATCTTCCACAAAGCTTTCACTCACTCTTCTCTGTTTACCAAACCATTCTTCCTGACCCTCTCACTTCGCACACCACTTCAGCCAAAATCCCCTATACCTGCTACTCTATCATCAAGCATATTCAACGAACCTTCAAAATACTCGCTCCATCCCCCTCTCACTTAACCACTAATTGTTATTACCTCCTTATTTGCCCCCTTCACCGATGTTCCCATTTGTTTTCTTGTCTTACGCACTTTATTTACCTCCTTCCAAAACATCTTTTCATTCTCCCCTAAAATTTAATGATACTCTCTCATCCCAACTCTCATTTGCCCTCTTTTTCACCTCTTGTACCTTTCTCTTGACCTCCTGCCGCTTTCTTTTATAAATCTCCCAGTCATTTGCACTACTTCCCTGCAAAAATCGTCCAAACTTTATTTCTCATGCCACTTGCATCTTTTGCATAAGCCATCACTGCTTCACTAAATATACCCCATTGCTCCCTTACTCCCCTTATGTCACTTGCTCTCACTTTTGCCATTCTTCACTCAATCTCTCCTGGTCCTTCCTCACGCAAGTCTCCTTCCCAAGCTTATTTACTCTAACCACTCTTCACCCCAACATTCTTCTTTTCCGTTCTGAAAACCTCTACAAATCTTCAGCTTCGCCTCCACAAGATAATGATCAGACATCCCTCCAGTTACCCCTCTCAGCACATTAGCATCCAAAAGTCTCTCTTTCAAATGCCTATCAATTAACACACAATCCAATAATGCTCTCTGGCCATCTCTCCTACTTACACACATATACTTATGTATACCTCTCTTTCTAAACCAGGTATTCCCAATCACCAGTCCCTTTATCATCACACAAATCTACAAGCTCTTCACCATTTCCATTTACAACATTGAACAGCCCATGTACACAAATTATACCCTCAACTGCCATGTTACTCACCTTTGCATTCAAATCACCCATCACTATAACCCAGTCTCATGCATCAAAGCTGCAAACACACTCACTCAGCTGCTCCCAAAACACTTGCCTCTCATGATCTTTCTCCTCGTGACTAGGTGCATAAGCACCAATAATCACCCATCTCTCGCCATCCACTCATTTATTTTTTATTTTATTACACTTTGTCAGCTGTCTCCCGCATTAGCAAGGTAGTGCAAAGAAACAGATGAGAGAATGGCTCAACCCCCCCACATATACATGTATTCCTATGAGTCCACGGGGAAAATGAAACACGAAAAATTCCCAAGTGCATTTTCGTGTAATAATCACATCATCAGGGGAGACACAAGAGAGGAATATAACAGTCAGTTGAAATACATCGAAGAGATGAAGCTAGGACGCCATTTGGTAAACATTTGGTATGTTTTGGACAATCACATGTTTACCAAATGGCATCCTAGCTTCGCCTCTTCGATGTATATCAACTGACTGTTATATTCCTCTCTTGTGTCTCCCCTGATGATGTGATTATTACATGAAAGTGCACTTGGGAACTTTTCGTGTTTCATTTTCCCCATGGACTCATAGGAATATCTTGATCACAAGCAAAATTGTGATCCTTTCCAATATAAATGTATATATATACACGTCCACAGACGCACACATATACATACCTATACATCTCAACATATACATATATATACACACACAGACATATACATATATACACATGTACATAATTCATACTGTCTGCCCTTATTCATTCCTGTTGCCACCCCGCCACACATGAAATGACAGCCCCCTCCCCCAGCATGTGTGCAAGGTAACGCTAGGAAAAGACAACAAAGGCCACATTCGTTCACACTCAGTCTCTAGCTGTCACATATAATGCATCGAAATCACAGCTCCCTTTCCACATCCACGCCCCACAAAACTTTCCATGGTTTACCCCAAATGCTTCACATTCCCTGGTTCAATCCATTGACAGCACGTCAACCCCGGTATACCACATCGTTCCAATTTACTCTAATCCTTGCAAGCCTTTCACCCTCCTGCATGTTCAGACCCGATCACTCAAAATCTTTTTCACTCCATCTTTACACCTCAGGTGAGAGAGTATCGTTAAATTTTAGGGAAAATAAAAAGATGTTTTGGAAGGAGGTAAATAAAGTGCGTAAGACAAGGGAACAAATGGAACATCAGTGAAAGGGGATAAGGGGGAGGTGATAACAAGTAGTGGTGAAGTGAGGAGATGGAGAGAGTATTTTGAAGGTTTGTTGAATGTGTTTGATGATAGAGTGGCAGATATAGGGTGTTTTGGTCGAGGTGGTGTGCAAAGTGAAAGGGTTATGGAAAATGATTTGGTAAACAGAGACGAGGTACTAAAAGCTTTGCGGAAGATGAAAGCCGGCAAGGCAGCAGGTTTGGATGGTAAGGCTATAGCCTTACCAAATATTTTGATCAGATTTTCAACTTCTTCAGATTTTAATGAAAACCTGGGTATAGATGTTATTTTACATGCTCATTAAGGATTTCTAGTCAAATGACAGAATTTTGCATTATTAATGCCTTTAATTACCCCTTAGATTAATTATAAAATCATTATGCTAATTACTCGACTAATTATGCGAATTTTTAGGTTTTGACCACACATTCGTATTCAGCATACCGAAAAGCATCTATCCTGAAATTCTCAAGAAAATCCATTTTTTGAAAAAAAAATCAAGAAAAATCCAAGGCCGTACCAAATATATTGCTATGATTTTCAACTTCTTCAGATGTTAATGAAAACATGGGTATAGATGTTATTTTACATGCTGATTAGGGATTTCTAGTCAAATGACAGAATTTCGCATTATTAAAGCCTTTAATTGCCCCTTAGATTAATTATAAAATCAGTATGCTAATTACTCGACTAATTACACGAATTTTTAGGTTTTGACCACACATTCGTATTCAGCATACCGAGAAGCATCTAACCGGAAATTCTCAAGAAAATCCATTTTTTCAAAAAAAATCAAGAAAAATCCATGGCCTTACCAAATATTTTGCTCAGATTTTCAACTTCTTCAGATTTTAATGAAAACATGGGTATAGATGTTATTTTACATACTGATTAAGGATTTCTAGTCAAATGACAGCATTTCGCATTATTAATGCCTTTAATTACCCATCAGATTAAATATAAAATCAGTATGCTAATTACTGGACTAATTATATGAATTTTTAGGTTTTGACCACCCATTCGTATTCAGGATACCGAAAAGCATCTATCCTGAAATTCTCAAGAAAATCCATTTTTTGAAAAAAAATCAAGAAAAATCCAAGGCCTTACCAAATATTTTGATCAGATTTTCAACTTCTTCAGATTATAATGAAAATCTGGGTATAGATGTTATTTTACATGTTGATTAAGGATTTCAGGTCAAATGACAACATTTCGCATTTTTAATGCCTTTAATTACACCTAAGATAACTGATAAAATTAATATGCTAATTACTCGATAAATTACATGAATTTTTTGGTTTTGACCACACATTCGCATTCAGCATACCGAAAAGCATCTATCCTGAAATTCTCAAGAATATCCATTTTTTAAAAAAAATCAAGAAAAATGCTTACCAAATATTTTGCTCAGATTTTCAACTTCTTCAGATTTTAATGAAAACCTGGGTATAGATGTTATTTTACATGCTGATTAAGGATTTCTAGTCAAATGACAGAATTTTGCATTATTAATGCCTTAAATTACCCTTAGATTAATTATAAAATCAGTATGCTAATTACTCGACTAATCACAAGAATTTTTAGGTTTTGACCACATTTCCGTATTCAGCATACCGAAACGCATCTATCCTGAAATTCTCAAGAAAATCCATATTTTCAAAAAAATCAAGAAAAATCCTAATATTTTGCTCAGATTTTCAACTTCTTCAGATTTTAATGAAAACCTGGGTATAGATGTTATTTTACATGCTGATTAAGAATTTCTAGTCAAATGACGGAATTACGAATCATCAATGCCTTTAATTACCCCTTAGATTAATTATAAAAATCAGTATGCTAATTACTGGACTAATTTCACGAATTTTTAGGTTTTGACCACACATTCGTATTCAGCATACCGAAAAACATCTATACGGAAATTCTCAAGAAAATACTTTTTTTCAAAAAAATCAAGAATATTTTGCTCAGATTTTCAACTTCTTCAGATTTTAATGAAAACATTTGTATAGATGTTATTTTACATGCTGATTAGGGATTTCTAGTCAACTGACAGAATTTCGCATTGTTAATGCCTTTAATTGCCCCTTAGATTAATTATAAAATCAGTATGCTAATTACTCCACTAATTACAAGAATTTTTGGGTTTTGATCACACATTCGTATTCAGCATACCGAAGAGTATCTATCCTGAAATTCTCAAGAAAATCCATTTTTTGAAAAAAATCAAGAAAAATCCTAGGCCTACCAAATATTTTGATGATTTTCAACTTCTTCAGATTTTAATGAAAATCTGGGTATAGATGTTATTTTACATGTTGATTAAGGATTTCGGGTCAAATGAGAGAATTTCGCATTATTAATGCCTTTAATCCTAAGATTAATGATAAAATTAATATGCTAATTACTCGAATAATTACACGAATTTTTGGGTTTTGACCACACATTCGTATTCAGCATACCGAAAAGCATCTATCCGGAAATTCTCAAGAAAATCCGATTTTTGAAAAAAATCAAGAAAAATCCAAGGCTTACCAAATATTTGGCTCAGATTTTCAACTTCTTCAGATTTTAATGAAAACCTGGGTATAGGTATTATTTTACATGCTAATTAAGCATTTCTAGTCAAATGACAGAATTTCGCATTATTAATGCCTTTAATTGCGCATTAGACTAATTATATTAAAATCTATGCTAATTACTCGACTAATTACACGAATTTTTTGGGTTTTGACCACACATTCGTATTCAGCATACTGAAAAGCATCTATCCTGAAATTCTCAAAAAAAATCCATTTTTTGAAAAAAATCAAGAAAAATCCAAGGCTATATAGCCTTAACAAATATTTGGCTCAGATTTTCAACTTCTTCAGATTTTAATGAAAATCTGGGTATAGATGTTATTATACATGCAGATTAAGGATTTCTAGACAAATGACAAATTTCACATTATTAATGCCTTTAATTGCCCCTTAGATAAATTACAATAAAATCAGTATCCAAATTACTCGACTAATTACACGAATTTATAGGTTTTGACCACACATTCGTATTCAGCATACTGAAAAGCATCTACCCTGAAATTCTCAAGAAAATCCATTTTTTTAAAAAAAAATCAAGAAAAATCGAAGGCTATACCCTTACCAAATATTTTGCTCAGATTTTCAACTTCTTCAGATTTTAATGAAAACATGGGTATAGATGTTATTTTACATGCTGATTAAGCATTTCTAGTCAAATGAGAGAATTTTGCATTATTAATGCATTTAATTACCCTACATTAATTATAAAATCAGTATGCTAATTACTCGACTAATTAAAAGAATTTTTAGGTTTTCACCACACATTCGTATTCAGCATATCGAAAAGCATCTATCCTGAAAATCTCAAGAAAATCCATCGTATTAAAAAAAATCAAGAAAAATCCAAGGCCTTACCAAATATTTTGCTCAGATTTTCAACTTCAGGTTTTAATGAAAAACCTTGTTAGAGATATCATTTTACATGCTGATTAAGGATTTCTAGTCAAATGACAGAATTTCGCATTATTAATGCCTTTAATTACCCCTTAGATTAATTATAAAATCAGTATGCTAATTACTCGACTAATTACAAGAAATTTTAGGTTTTGACCATATATTCGTATTAGGCATACCGAAAAACATCTATCCTGAAATTCTCAAGAAAATACATTTTTTGAAAAAAATCAAGAAAAATCCAAATATTTTGCTCAGATTTTCAACTTCTTCAGATTTTAATGAAAATATGAGTATAGATGTTATTTTACTTGCTGATTAAGGATTTCTAGTCAAATGACGGCATTTCGCATAATTAATGCCTTTAATTGCCCTTTAGATTATAAAATCAGTATGCTAATTACTCAACTAATTACAAGAATTTTTAGGTTTTGACCACACATTCGTATTCAGCATACCGAAAAGCATCTATCCTGAAATTCCCAAGAAAATCCATTTTTTGAAAAAAAATCAATAAAAATCCAAGGCTATAGCCTAACCAAGTATTTTGCTCAGATTTTCAACTTCTTCAGATTTTAATGAAAATATGGGTATAGATGTTATTTTCCATGTTGATTAATGATTTTAGGTCAAATGACAGAATTTCGCATTATTAATGCCTTTAATTACTCCTAAGATTTATGATAAAATTAATATGCTAATTACTCGAATATTAAAAGAATTTTTGGGTTTTGACCACACATTCGTATTCAGCATACCGAAAAGCATCTATCCTGAAATTCTCAAGAAAATCCATTTTTTGAAAAATATCAAGGAAAATCCATATATTTTGCTCAGGTTTTCAACTTCTTTAGATTTTAATGAAAATATGGGTATAGATGTTATTTTCCATGTTGATTGACGATTTTAGGTCAACTGACAGAATTTCGAATTATCAATGCCTTTAATTACTCCTAAGATTAATGATAAAATTAATATGCTAATTACTCGAATATTACACGAATTTTTGGGTTTTGACCACACATTCGTATTCAGCATACCGAAAAGCATCTATCCTAAAATTCTCAAGAAAATCCATTTTTTGAAAAAAATCAAGAAAAAGCCTTACCACATAATTTGTTCAGATTTTCAACTTCTTCAGATTTTAATGAAAATCTGGGCATAGATGTTATTTTACATGCTGATTAAGGATTTCTAGTGAAATGACGGCATTTCGCATTATTAATGCCTTTAATTACCCCTTAGATTATAATAAAATCAGTACGCTAATTACTCAACTAATTACACGAATTTTTACGTTTTGACCACACATTCGTATTCAGCATACGGAAAAGCATCTATCCTGAAATTCTCAAGAAAATCCATTTTTTGAAAAAAATCAAGAATAATCCAAATATTACCAAATATTTTGCTCAGATTTTCAACTTCTTCAGATTTTAATGAAAATCTGGACATAGATGTTATTTTACTTGCTGATTAAGGATTTCTAGTCAAATGACGGCATTTCGCTTTATTAATGCCTTTAATTACCCTTTAGATTAAAATAAAATCAATATGCTAATTACTCAACTAATTACACGAACTTTAAGGTTTTGACCACACATTCGTATTCAGCATACCGAAAAGCATCTATCCTGAAATTCTCAAGAAAATCCATTTTTTGAAAAAATCAAGAAAAATCCAAATATTTTGATCAGATTTTGAACTTCTTCAGATTTTAATGAAAATCTGGGCATAGATGTTATTTTACATGCTGATTAAGGATTTCTAGTCAAATGACGGCATTTCGCATTATCAATGCCTTTAATTACCCCTTAGTTTATAATAAAATCAGTATGCTAATTACTCAACTAATTACATGAATTTTTAGGTTTTGACCACACATTCGTATTCAGCATATCGAAATGCATCTATCCTGAAATTCTCAAGAAAATCTATTTTTTGAAAAAAAATCAAGAAAAATCCAAAATCCTTACCAAATATTTTGCTCAAATTTTCAACTTCTTCAGATTTTAATGAAAATCTGGGCATAGATGTTATTTTACTTGCTGATTAAGGATTTCTAGTCAAATGACGGCATTTCGCATTATTAATGCCTTTAATTACCCTTTAGATTATAATAGAATCAGTATGCTAATTACTCAACTAATTACATGAATTTTTAGGTTTTTACCACACATTCGCATTCAGCATACCGAAAAGCATCTATCCTGAAATTCTCAAGAAAATCCATTTTTTGAAAAATATCAAGAATAATCCAAGGCTATTATAGCCTTACCAAATATTTTTCTCAGATTTTCAACTTCTTCAGATTTCAATGAAAATCTGGGCATAGATGTTATTTTACTTGCTGATTAAGGATTTCTAGTCAAATGACGGCATTTCGCTTTATTAATGCCTTTAATTACCCTTTAGATTATAATAAAATCAATATGCTAATTACTCAACTAATTACATGAATTTTTAGGTTTTGACCACACATTCGTATTCAGCATACCGAAAAGCATCTATCCTGAAATTCTCAAGAAAATCCATTTTTTGAAAAAAATCAAGAAAAATCCAAGGCTATACCCTTACCAAATATTTTGCTCAGATTTTCAACTTCTTCAGATTTTAATGAAAATCTGGGCATAGATGTTATTTTACTTGCTGATTAAGGATTTCTAGTCAAATGACGGCATTTCGCATTATTAATGCCTTTAATTACCCTTTAGATTATAATAAAATCAGTATGCTAATTACTCAACTAATTACATGAATTTTTAGGTTTTGACCACACATTCGTATTCAGCATACCGAAAAGCATCTATCCTGAAATTCTCAAGAAAATCCAATTTTTTGAAAAATGTCAAGAATAATCCAAGGCTTATATCCTTACCAAATATTTTGCTCAGATTTTCAACTTCTTCAGATTTTAATGAAAATATGGGTATAGATGTTATTTTCCATGTTGATTAATGACTTTAGGTCAAATGACAGAATTTCGCATTATTAATGCCTTTAATTACTCCTAAGATTAATGATAAAATTAATATGCTAATTACTCGAATATTACACGAATTTTTGGGTTTTGACCACACATTCGTATTCAGCATACCGAAAAGCATCTATCCTGAAATTCTCAAGAAAATCCATTTTTTGAAAAAAATCAAGAATAATCCAAGGCTATACCCTTACCAAATATTTTGTTCAGATTTTCAACTTCTTCAGATTTTAATGAAAATCTGGGCATAGATGTTATTTTACATGCTGATTAAGGATTTCTAGTCAAATGACGGCATTTCGCATTATTAATGGCTTTAATTACCCCTTAGATTATAATAAAATCAGTATGCTAATTACTCAACTAATTACATGAATTTTTACGTTTTGACCACACATTCGTATTCAGCATACCGAAAAGCATCTATCCTGAAATTCTCAAGAAAATCCATTTTTTGAAAAAAATCAAGAATAATCCAATATTTTGCTCAGATTTTCAACTTCTTCAGATTTTAATGAAAATATGGGTATAGATGTTATTTTCCATGTTGATTAATGATTTCAGGTCAAATGGCAGAATTTCGCATTATTAATGCCTTTAATTACTAATAACCAAATATTTTGCTCAGATTTTCAACTTCTTCAGATTTTAATGAAAATCTGGGAATAGATGTTATTTTACATGCTGATTAAGGATTTCTAGTCAAATGACAGCATTTCAAATTATTAATGCCTTTAATTACCCTTTACATTATAACAAAATCAGTATGCTAATTACTCAACTAATTACAAGAATTTTTAGGTTTTGACCAAACATTCGTATTCAACATACCGAAAATCATCTATCCTGAAATTCTCAAGAAAATCCATTTTTTGAAAAAAATCAAGAATAATCCAAGGCTATACCCTTACCAAATATTTTGCTCAGATTTTCAACTTCTTCAGATTTTAATGAAAATCTGGAAATAGATGTTATTTTACTTACTGATTAAGGATCTCTAGTCAAATGACGGCATTACGCATTATTAATACCTTTAATTACCCCTTAGATTATAATAAAATCAGTAAACTAATTACTCAACTAATTACATGAATTTTTAGGTTTGGACCACATATTAGTGTTCAGCATACCGAAAAGCATCTATCCTGAAATTCTCAAGAAAATCCATTTTTTGAAAAAAAATCAAGAAAAATCTTACCAAATATTTTGATCAGATTTTCAACTTATTCAGATTTTAATGAAAATCTGGGCATAGATGTTATTTTACATGCTGATTAAGGATTTCTAGTCAAATGACGGCATTTCGCATTATTAATGCCTTTAATTACCCCTTAGATTATAACAAAATCAGTATGCTAATTACTCAACTAATTACACGAATTTTTAGGTTTTGACCACACATTCGTGTTCAGCATACCGAGAAGCATCTATCCTGAAATTCTCAAGAAAATCCATTTTCTGAAAAAAATCAAGAAAAATACAAGGCTATACCCTTACCAATTATTTTCCTCAGATTTTCAACTTCTTCAGATTTTAATGAAAATCAGGATATAGATGTTATTTTGCATGTTGATTAAGGATTTCAGGTCAAATGACAGAATTTCGCATTATTAATGCCTTTAATTACTCCTAAGATTAATGATAAAATTAATATGCTAATAACTCGATTACACGAATTTTTTGGTTTTGACCACACATTCGTATTCAGCATACCGAAAAGCATCTATCCTGAAATTCTCAAGAAAATCCAATTTTTGAAAAAAATCAAGAATAATCCAAATATATTCCTCAGATTTTCAACTTCTTCAGATTTTAATGAAAATCTGGGCATAGATGTTATTTTACTTGCTGATTAAGGATTTCTAGTCAAATGACGGCATTTCGCATTATTAATGCCTTTAATTACCCCTTAGATTATAATAAAATCAGTATGCTAATTACTCAACTAATTACATGAATTTTTACGTTTTGACCACACATTCGTATTCAGCAAACCGAAAAGCATCTATCCTGAAATTCTCAAGAAAATCCATTTTTTGAAAAAAAGTCAAGAAAAATCCAAGGCTATATACCCTTACCAAACATTTTGCTCAGATTTTCAACTTCTTCAGATTTTAATGAAATTATGGGAATAGATGTTATTTTCCATGTTGATTAAGGATTTCTAGTGAAATGACAGAATTTCGCATTATTAATGCCTTTAATTACTCCTAAGATTAATGATAAAATTAATATGCTAATTACTCGAACTAATTACAAGAATTTTTACGTTTTGACCACACATTCGTATTCAGCATACCGAAAAGCATCTATCCTGAAATTCTTAAGAAAATCCAATTTTTGAAAAAAAATCAATAAAAATCTGAGCAAATATTTTGCTCAGATTTTCAACTTCTTCAGATTTTAATGAAAATATGGGTATAGATGTTATTTTCCATGTTCATTAATGATTTCAGGTCAAATGAAAGAATTTCGCATTATTAATGCCTTTAATTACTCCTAAGATTAATGATAAAATTAATATGCTAATTACTCGAATATTACACGAATTTTTGGGTTTTGACCACACATTCGTATTCAGCATACCGAAAAGCATCTATCCTGAAATTCTCAAGAAAATCCATTTTTTGAAAAAAATGAAAAATCCAAGGCTATAGCCTTACCAAATATTTTGTTCAGATTTTCAACTTCTTCAGATTTTAATGAAAATCTGGGCATAGATGTTATTTTACATGCTGATTAAGGATTTCTAGTCAAATGACGGCATTTCGCATTATTAATGCCTTTAATTACCCCTTAGATTATAATAAAATCAGTATGCTAATTACTCAACTAATTACATGAATTTTTACGTTTTGACCACACATTCGTATTCAGCATACCGAAAAGCATCTATCCTGAAATTCTCAAGAAAATCCATTTTTTGAAAAAAATCAAGAAAAATCCAAGGCTATACCTTACCAAATATTTTGCTCAGATTTTAAACTTCTTCAGATTTTAATGAAAATCTGGGCATAGATGTTATTTTACTTGCTGATTAAGGATTTCTAGTCAAATGACGGCATTTCGCTTTATTAATGCCTTTAATTACCCTTTAGATTATAATAAAATCAATATGCTAATTACTCGACTAATTACACGAATTTTAAGGTTTTGACCACACATTCGTATTCAGCATACCGAAAAGCATCTATCCTGAAATTCTCAAGAAAATCCATTTTTTGAAAAATATCAACAAAAATGAAAGGCCTTACCAAATATTTTGCTCAGATTTTCAACTTCTTCAGATTTTAATGAAAATATGGGTATAGATGTTATTTTCCATGTTCATTAATGATTTCAGGTCAAATGACAGAATTTCGCATTATTAATGCCTTTAATTGCTCCTAAGATTAATGATAAAATTAATATGCTAATTACTCGAATATTACACGAATTTTTGGGTTTTGACCACACATTCGTATTCATCATACCGAAAAGCATCTATCCTGAAATTCTCATGAAAATCCATTTTTTGAAAAAAATCAAGAAAAATCCAGGCCTTACCAAATATTTTGCTCAGATTTTCAACTTCTTCAGATTTTAATGAAAATCTGGGCATAGATGTTATTTTACATGCTGATTAACGATTTCTAGTCAAATGACGGCATTTCCCATTATTAATGCCTTTAATTACCCCTTAGATTATAATAAAATCAGTATGCTAATTACTCAACTAATGACATGAATTTTTACGTTTTGACCACACATTCGTATTCAGCATACCGAAAAGCATCTATCCTGAAATTCTCAAGAAAATCCATTTTTTGAAAAAAATCAAGAGTAATCCAAGGCTATATACTCTTACCAAATATTTTGCTCAGATTTTCAACTTCTTCAGATTTTAATGAAAATCTGGGTATAGATGTTATCTTACTTGCTGATTAAGGATTTCTAGTCAAATGACGGCATTTCGCTTTATTAATTTCGCTTTATTATTTTGCTCAGATTTTCAACGTCTTCAGATTTTAATGAAAATCTGGGCATAGATGTTATTTTACATGCTGATTAAGGATTTCTAGTCAAATGACGGCATTTCGCATTATTAATGCCTTTAATTACCCCTTAGATTATAATAAAATCAGTATGCTAATTACTCAACTAATTACATGAATTTTTAGGTTTTGACCACATATTCGTATTCAGCATACCGAAAAGCATCTATCCTGAAATTCTCAAGAAAATCCGTTTTTTTAAAAAAAAATCAAGAAAAATCCAATGCTATACTCTTACCAAATATTTTGCTCAGATTTTCAACTTCTTTAGAATTTAATGAAAATCTGTGCATAGATGTTATTTTACTTGCTGATTAAGGATTTCTAGTCAAATGACGGCATTTCGCTTTATTAATGCCTTTAATTACCCTTTAGATTATAATAAAATCAGTATGCTAATTACTCAACTAATTACATGAATTTTAAGGTTTTGACCACACATTCGTATTCAGCATACCGAAAAGCATCTATCCTGAAATTCTCAAGAAAATCCATTTTTTGAAAAATATCAAGAAAAATCCAAGGCTATAGCCTTACCAAATATTTTGCTCAGATTTTCAACTTCTTCAGATTTTAATGAAAATATGGGTATAGATGTTATTTTCCATGTTGATTAATGATTTCAGGTCAAATGACAGAATTTCGCATTATTAATGCCTTTAATTACTCCTAAGATTAATGATAAAATTAATATGCTAATTACTCGAATATTACGACGAATTTTTGGGTTTTGACCACACATTCGTATTCAGCATACCGAAAAGCATCTATCCTGAAATTCTCAAGAAAATCCATTTTTTGAAAAAAATCAGGAAAAATCCAAATATTTTGCTCAGATTTTCAACGTCTTCAGATTTTAATGAAAATCTGGGCATAGATGTTATTTTACATGCTGATTAAGGATTTCTAGTCAAATGACGGCATTTCGCATTATTAATGCCTTTAATCACCCCTTAGATTATAATAAAATCAGTATGCTAATTACTCAACTAATTACATGAATTTTTACGTTTTGACCACACATTCGTATTCAGCATACCGAAAAGCATCTATCCTGAAATTCTCAAGAAAATCTATTTTTTGAAAAATATCAAGAAAAATCCAATATTTTGCTCAGATTTTCAACTTCAGATTTTAATGAAAATATGGGTATAGATGTTATTTTCCATGTTGATTAATGATTTCAGGTCAAATGGCAGAATTTCGCATTATTAATGCCTTTAATTACTCCTAACCAAATATTTTGCTCAGATTTTCAACTTCTTCAGATTTTAATGAAAATCTGGGAATAGATGTTATTTTACATGCTGATTAAGGATTTCTAGTCAAATGACGGCATTTCGCATTATTAATGCCTTTAATTACCCTTTAGATTATAACAAAATCAGTATGCTAATTACACAACTAATTACACGAATTTTTAGGTTTTGACCAAACATTCGTATTCAGCATACCGAAAAGCATCTATCCTGAAAATCTCAAGAAAATCCATTTTTTGAAAAAAAATCAAGAAAAATCCAAATATTTTGATCAGATTTTCAACTTCTTCAGATTTTAATGAAAATCTGGGCATAGATGTTATTTTACATGCTGATTAAGGATTTCTAGTCAAATGACGGTATTTCGCATTATCAATGCCTTTAATTACCCCTTAGATTATAACAAAATCAGTATGCTAATTACTCAACTAATTACACGAATTTTTAGGTTTTGACCACACATTCGTGTTCAGCATACCGAAAAGCATCTATCCTGAAATTCTCAAGAAAATCCATTTTCTGAAAAAAATCAAGAAAAATACAAGGCTATACCCTTACCAAATATTTTGCTCAGATTTTCAACTTCTTCAGATTTTAATGAAAATCAGGATATAGATGTTATTTTGCATGTTGATTAAGGATTTCAGGTCAAATGACAGAATTTCGCATTATTAATGCCTTTAATTACTCCTAAGATTAATGATAAAATTAATATGCTAATAACTCGATTACACGAATTTTTTGGTTTTGACCACACATTCGTATTCAGCATACCGAAAAGCATCTATCCTGAAATTCTCAAGAAAATCCATTTTTTGAAAAAAATCAAGAAAAATCCAAGGCTATACCCTTACCAAATATTTTCCTCAGATTTTCAACTTCTTCAGATTTTAATGAAAATCTGGGCATAGATGTTATTTTACTTGCTGATTAAGGATTTCTAGTCAAATGACGGCATTTCGCATTATTAATGCCTTTAATTACCCCTTAGATTATAATAAAATCAGTATGCTAATTACTCAACTAATTACATGAATTTTTACGTTTTGACCACACATTCGTATTCAGCAAACCGAAAAGCATCTATCCTGAAATTCTCAAGAAAATCCATTTTTTGAAAAAAAAAAATCAAGAAAAATCCAAGGCTATAGCCTTACCAAACATTTTGCTCAGATTTTCAACTTCTTCAGATTTTAATGAAATTATGGGAATAGATGTTATTTTCCATGTTGATTAAGGATTTCTAGTGAAATGACAGAATTTCGCATTATTAATGCCTTTAATTACTCCTAAGATTAATGATAAAATTAATATGCTAATTACTCAACTAATTACAAGAATTTTTACGTTTTGACCACACATTCGTATTCAGTATACCGAAAAGCATCTATCCTGAAATTCTCAAGAAAATCCATTTTTTGAAAAATATCAAGAAAAATCCAAGGCCTTACCAAATATTTTGCTCAGATTTTCAACTTCTTCAGATTTTAATTTCGCATTATTAATGCCTTTAATCATTCCTAAGATTAATGATAAAATTAATATGCTAATTACTCGAATATTACACGAATTTTTGGGTTTTGACCACACATTCGTATTCAGCATACCGAAAAGCATCTATCCTGAAATTCTCAAGAAAATCCATTTTTTGAAAAAAATCAGGAAAAATCCAAGGCTATAGCCTTACCAAATATTTTGCTCAGATTTTCAACGTCTTCAGATTTTAATGAAAATCTGGGCATAGATGTTATTTTACATGCTGATTAAGGATTTCTAGTCAAATGACGGCATTTCGCATTATTAATGCCTTTAATTACCCCTTAGATTATAATAAAATCAGTATGCTAATTACTCAACTAATTACATGAATTTTTAGGTTTTGACCACATATTCGTATTCAGCATACCGAAAAGCATCTATCCTGAAATTCTCAAGAAAATCCATTTTTAAAAAAAAAAATCAAGAAAAATCCAAGGCTATAGCCTTACCAAATATTTTGCTCAGATTTTCAACTTCTTTACAATTTAATGAAAATCTGTGCATAGATGTTATTTTACTTGCTGATTAAGGATTTCTAGTCAAATGACGGCATTTCGCTTTATTAATGCCTTTAATTACCCTTTTAGATTATAATAAAATCAGTATGCTAATTACTCAACTAATTACATGAATTTTAAGGTTTTGACCACACATTCGTATTCAGCATACCGAAAAGCATCTATCCTGAAATTCTCAAGAAAATCCATTTTTTGAAAAAAATCAAGAAAAATCCAAGGCTATAGCCTTACCAAATATTTTGCTCAGATTTTCAACTTCTTCAGATTTTAATGAAAATATGGGTATAGATGTTATTTTCCATGTTCATTAATGATTTCAGGTCAAATGACAGAATTTCGCATTATTAATGCCTTTAATTGCTCCTAAGATTAATGATAAAATTAATATGCTAATTACTCGAATATTACACGAATTTTTTGGTTTTGACCACACATTCGTATTCATCATACCGAAAAGCATCTATCCTGAAATTCTCAAGAAAATCCATTTTTTGAAAAAAATCAAGAAAAATCCAGGGCTATAGCCTTACCAAATATTTTGCTCAGATTTTCAACTTCTTCAGATTTTAATGAAAATCTGGGCATAGATGTTATTTTACATGCTGATTAACGATTTCTAGTCAAATGACGGCATTTCCCATTATTAATGCCTTTAATTACCCCTTAGATTATAATAAAATCAGTATGCTAATTACTCAACTAATGACATGAAGTTTTACGTTTTGACCACACATTCGTATTCAGCATACCGAAAAGCATCTATCCTGAAATTCTCAAGAAAATCCATTTTTTGAAAAAAATCAAGAATAATCCAAGGCTATATACTCTTACCAAATATTTTGCTCAGATTTTCAACTTCTTCAGATTTTAATGAAAATCTGGGTATAGATGTTATTTTACTTGCTGATTAAGGATTTCTAGTCAAATGACGGCATTTCGCTTTATTAATTTCGCTTTATTATTTTGCTCAGATTTTCAACGTCTTCAGATTTTAATGAAAATCTGGGCATAGATGTTATTTTACATGCTGATTAAGGATTTCTAGTCAAATGACGGCATTTCGCATTATTAATGCCTTTAATTACCCCTTAGATTATAATAAAATCAGTATGCTAATTACTCAACTAATTACATGAATTTTTAGGTTTTGACCACATATTCGTATTCAGCATACCGAAAAGCATCTATCCTGAAATTCTCAAGAAAATCCGTTTTTTAAAAAAAAATCAAGAAAAATCCAATGCTATACTCTTACCAAATATTTTGCTCAGATTTTCAACTTCTTCAGATTTTAATGAAATTATGGGAATAGATGTTATTTTACTTGCTGATTAAGGATTTCTAGTCAAATGACGGGATTTCGCTTTATTAATGCCTTTAATTACCCTTTTAGATTATAATAAAATCAGTATGCTAATTACTCAACTAATTACATGAATTTTAAGGTTTTGACCACACATTCGTATTCAGCATACCGAAAAGCATCTATCCTGAAATTCTCAAGAAAATCCATTTTGCTAAGATTTTCAACTTCTTCAGATTTTAATGAAAATATGGGTATGGATGTTATTTTCCATGTTCATTAATGATTTCAGGTCAAATGACAGAATTTCGCATTATTAATGCCTTTAATTACTCCTAAGATTAATGATAAAATTAATATGCTAATTACTCGAATATTACACGAATTTTTGGGTTTTGACCAAACATTCGTATTCATCATACCGAAAAGCATCTATCCTGAAATTCTCAAGAAAATCCATTTTTTGAAAAAAATCAAGAAAAATCCAGGGCGATAGCCTTACCAAATATTTTGCTCAGATTTTCAACTTCTTCAGATTTTAATGAAAATCTGGGCATAGATGTTATTTTACATGCTGATTAAGGATTTCTAGTCAAATGACGGCATTTCGCATTATTAATGCCTTTAATTACCCCTTAGATTATAATAAAATCAGTATGCTAATTACTCAACTAATTACATGAATTTTTAGGTTTTGACCACATATTCGTATTCAGCATACCGAAAAGCATCTATCCTGAAATTCTCAAGAAAATCCATTTTTTTAAAAAAAATCAAGAAAAATCCAAATATTTTGCTCAGATTTTTAACTTCTTTAGATTTTAATGAAAATCTGGGCATAGATGTTATTTTACTTGCTGATTAAGGATTTCTAGTCAAATGACGGCATTTCGCTTTATTAATGCCTTTAATTACCCTTTTAGATTATAATAAAATCAGTATGCTAATTACTCAACTAATTACATGAATTTTAAGGTTTTGACCACACATTCGTATTCAGCATACCGATAAGCATCTATCCTGAAATTCTCAAGAAAATCCATTTTTTGAAAAAAATCAAGAAAAATCCAAGGCTATACCCTTACCAAATATTTTGCTCAGATTTTCAACTTCTTCAGATTTTAATGAAAATCTGGGAATAGATGTTATTTTACTTACTGATTAAGGATGTCTAGTCAAATGACGGCATTTCGCATTATTAATACCTTTAATTACCCCTTAGATTATAATAAAATCAGTATGCTAATTACTCAACTAATTACATGAATTTTTAGGTTTTGACCACATATTCGTATTCAGCATACCGAAAAGCATCTATCCTGAAATTCTCAAGAAAATCCATTTTTTGAAAAATATCAAGAAAAATCCAAGGCTATAGCCTTACCAAATATTTTGCTCAGATTTTCAACTTCTTCAGATTTTAATGAAAATATGGGTATAGATGTTATTTTCCATGTTGATTAATGATTTCAGGTCAAATGACAGAATTTCGCATTATTAATGCCTTTAATTACTCCTAAGATTAATGATAAAATTAATATGCTAATTACTCGAATATTAGACGAATTTTTGGGTTTTGACCACACATTCGTATTCAGCATACCGAAAAGCATCTATCCTGAAATTCTCAAGAAAATCCATTTTTTGAAAAAATCAGGAAAAATCCAAGGCTATAGCCTTACCAAATATTTTGCTCAGATTTTCAACGTCTTCAGATTTTAATGAAAATCTGGGCATAGATGTTATTTTACATGCTGATTAAGGATTTCTAGTCAAATGACGGCATTTCGCATTATTAATGCCTTTAATCACCCCTTAGATTATAATAAAATCAGTATGCTAATTACTCAACTAATTACATGAATTTTTACGTTTTGACCACACATTCGTATTCAGCATACCGAAAAGCATCTATCCTGAAATTCTCAAGAAAATCTATTTTTTGAAAAATATCAAGAAAAATCCAATATTTTGCTCAGATTTTCAACTTCTTCAGATTTTAATGAAAATATGGGTATAGATGTTATTTTCCATGTTGATTAATGATTTCAGGTCAAATGGCAGAATTTCGCATTATTAATGCCTTTAATTACTCTAACCAAATATTTTGCTCAGATTTTCAACTTCTTCAGATTTTAATGAAAATCTGGGAATAGATGTTATTTTACATGCTGATTAAGGATTTCTAGTCAAATGACGGCATTTCGCATTATTAATGCCTTTAATTACCCTTTAGATTATAACAAAATCAGTATGCTAATTACACAACTAATTACACGAATTTTTAGGTTTTGACCAAACATTCGTATTCAGCATACCGAAAAGCATCTATCCTGAAATTCTCAAGAAAATCCATTTTTTTGAAAAAAATCAAGAAAAATCCAAGGCTATAGCCTTACCAAATATTTTGCTCAGATTTTCAACTTCTTCAGATTTTAATGAAAATCTGGATATAGATGTTATTTTACATGCTGATTAAGGATTTCTAGTCAAATGACGGAATTTCGCATTATCAATGCCTTTAATTACCCCTTAGATTATAACAAAATCAGTATGCTAATTACTCAACTATTACACGAATTTTTAGGTTTTGACCACACATTCGTATTCAGCATACCGAAAAGCATCTATCCTGAAATTCTCAAGAAAATCCATTTTCTGAAAAAAAATCAAGAAAAGTACAAGGCTATACCCTTACCAAATATTTTCCTCAGATTTTCAACTTCTTCAGATTTTAATGAAAATCTGGGCATAGATGTTACTTTACTTGCTGATTAAGGATTTCTAGTCAAATGACGGCATTTCGCATTATTAATGCCTTTAATTACCCCTTAGATTATAATAAAATCAGTATGCTAATTACTCAACTAATTACATGAATTTTTACGTTTTGACCACACATTCGTATTCAGCAAACCGAAAAGCATCTATCCTGAAATTCTCAAGAAAATCCATTTTTTGAAAAAAAAAATCAAGAAAAATCCAAGGCTATAGCCTTACCAAACATTTTGCTCAGATTTTCAACTTCTTCAGATTTTAATGAAATTATGGGAATAGATGTTATTTTCCATGTTGATTAAGGATTTCTAGTGAAATGACAGAATTTCGCATTATTAATGCCTTTAATTACTCCTAAGATTAATGATAAAATTAATATGCTAATTACTCAACTAATTACAAGAATTTTTACGTTTTGACCACACATTCGTATTCAGTATACCGAAAAGCATCTATCCTGAAATTCTCAAGAAAATCCATTTTTTGAAAAATATCAAGAAAAATCCAAGGCCTTACCAAATATTTTGCTCAGATTTTCAACTTCTTCAGATTTTAATGAAAATATGGGTATAGATGTTATTTTCCATGTTCATTAATGATTTCAGGTCAAATGACAGAATTTCGCATTATTAATGCCTTTAATTACTCCTAAGATTAATGATAAAATTAATATGCTAATTACTCGAATATTACACGAATTTTTGGGTTTTGACCACACATTCGTATTCAGCATACCGAAAAGCATCTATCCTGAAATTCTCAAGAAAATCCATTTTTTGAAAAAAATCAGGAAAAATCCAAGGCTATAGCCTTACCAAATATTTTGCTCAGATTTTCAACGTCTTCAGATTTTAATGAAAATCTGGGCATAGATGTTATTTTACATGCTGATTAAGGATTTCTAGTCAAATGACGGCATTTCGCATTATTAATGCCTTTAATTACCCCTTAGATTATAATAAAATCAGTATGCTAATTACTCAACTAATTACATGAATTTTTAGGTTTTGACCACATATTCGTATTCAGCATACCGAAAAGCATCTATCCTGAAATTCTCAAGAAAATCCATTTTTTAAAAAAAAAATCAAGAAAAATCCAAGGCTATAGCCTTACCAAATATTTTGCTCAGATTTTCAACTTCTTTAGAATTTAATGAAAATCTGTGCATAGATGTTATTTTACTTGCTGATTAAGGATTTCTAGTCAAATGACGGCATTTCGCTTTATTAATGCCTTTAATTACCCTTTTAGATTATAATAAAATCAGTATGCTAATTACTCAACTAATTACATGAATTTTAAGGTTTTGACCACACATTCGTATTCAGCATACCGAAAAGCATCTATCCTGAAATTCTCAAGAAAATCCATTTTTTGAAAAAAATCAAGAAAAATCCAAGGCTATAGCCTTACCAAATATTTTGCTCAGATTTTCAACTTCTTCAGATTTTAATGAAAATATGGGTATAGATGTTATTTTCCATGTTCATTAATGATTTCAGGTCAAATGACAGAATTTCGCATTATTAATGCCTTTAATTGCTCCTAAGATTAATGATAAATTAATATGCTAATTACTCGAATATTACACGAATTTTTGGGTTTTGACCACACATTCGTATTCATCATACCGAAAAGCATCTATCCTGAAATTCTCAAGAAAATCCATTTTTTGAAAAAAATCAAGAAAAATCCAGGGCTATAGCCTTACCAAATATTTTGCTCAGATTTTCAACTTCTTCAGATTTTAATGAAAATCTGGGCATAGATGTTATTTTACATGCTGATTAACGATTTCTAGTCAAATGACGGCATTTCGCATTATTAATGCCTTTAATTACCCCTTAGATTATAATAAAATCAGTATGCTAATTACTCAACTAATGACATGAAGTTTTACGTTTTGACCACACATTCGTATTCAGCATACCGAAAAGCATCTATCCTGAAATTCTCAAGAAAATCCATTTTTTGAAAAAAAATCAAGAATAATCCAAGGCTATATACTCTTACCAAATATTTTGCTCAGATTTTCAACTTCTTCAGATTTTAATGAAAATCTGGGTATAGATGTTATTTTACTTGCTGATTAAGGATTTCTAGTCAAATGACGGCATTTCGCTTTATTAATTTCGCTTTATTATTTTGCTCAGATTTTCAACGTCTTCAGATTTTAATGAAAATCTGGGCATAGATGTTATTTTACATGCTGATTAAGGATTTCTAGTAAAATGACGGCATTTCGCATTATTAATGCCTTTAATTACCCCTTAGATTATAATAAAATCAGTATGCTAATTACTCAACTAATTACATGAATTTTTAGGTTTTGACCACATATTCGTATTCAGCATACCGAAAAGCATCTATCCTGAAATTCTCAAGAAAATCCGTTTTTTAAAAAAAAATCAAGAAAAATCCAATGCTATACTCTTACCAAATATTTTGCTCAGATTTTCAACTTCTTTAGAATTTAATGAAAATCTGTGCATAGATGTTATTTTACTTGCTGATTAAGGATTTCTAGTCAAATGACGGCATTTCGCTTTATTAATGCCTTTAATTACCCTTTTAGATTATAATAAAATCAGTATGCTAATTACTCAACTAATTACATGAATTTTAAGGTTTTGACCACACATTCGTATTCAGCATACCGAAAAGCATCTATCCTGAAATTCTCAAGAAAATCCATTTTTTGAAAAAAATCAAGAAAAATCCAAGGCTATAGCCTTACCAAATATTTTGCTAAGATTTTCAACTTCTTCAGATTTTAATGAAAATATGGGTATGGATGTTATTTTCCATGTTCATTAATGATTTCAGGTCAAATGACAGAATTTCGCATTATTAATGCCTTTAATTACTCCTAAGATTAATGATAAAATTAATATGCTAATTACTCGAATATTACACGAATTTTTGGGTTTTGACCAAACATTCGTATTCATCATACCGAAAAGCATCTATCCTGAAATTCTCAAGAAAATCCATTTTTTGAAAAAAATCAAGAAAAATCCAGGGCGATAGCCTTACCAAATATTTTGCTCAGATTTTCAACTTCTTCAGATTTTAATGAAAATCTGGGCATAGATGTTATTTTACATGCTGATTAAGGATTTCTAGTCAAATGACGGCATTTCGCATTATTAATGCCTTTAATTACCCCTTAGATTATAATAAAATCAGTATGCTAATTACTCAACTAATTACATGAATTTTTAGGTTTTGACCACATATTCGTATTCAGCATACCGAAAAGCATCTATCCTGAAATTCTCAAGAAAATCCATTTTTTTTAAAAAAATCAAGAAAAATCCAAATATTTTGCTCAGATTTTTAACTTCTTTAGATTTTAATGAAAATCTGGGCATAGATGTTATTTTACTTGCTGATTAAGGATTTCTAGTCAAATGACGGCATTTCGCTTTATTAATGCCTTTAATTACCCTTTAGATTATAATAAAATCAGTATGCTAATTACTCAACTAATTACATGAATTTTAAGGTTTTGACCACACATTCGTATTCAGCATACCGATAAGCATCTATCCTGAAATTCTCAAGAAAATCCATTTTTTGAAAAATATCAAGAAAAATCCAAGGCTATAGCCTTACCAAATATTTTGCTCAGATTTTCAACTTCTTCAGATTTGAATGAAAATATGGGTATAGATGTTATTTTCCATGTTGATTAATGATTTCAGGTCAAATGACAGAATTTCGCATTATTAATGCCTTTAATTACTCCTAAGATTAATGATAAAATTAATATGCTAATTACTCGAATATTAGACGAATTTTTGGGTTTTGACCACACATTCGTATTCAGCATACCGAAAAGCATCTATCCTGAAATTCTCAAGAAAATCCATTTTTTGAAAAAAATCAGGAAAAATCCAAGGCTATAGCCTTACCAAATATTTTGCTCAGATTTTCAACGTCTTCAGATTTTAATGAAAATCTGGGCATAGATGTTATTTTACATGCTGATTAAGGATTTCTAGTCAAATGACGGCATTTCGCATTATTAATGCCTTTAATTACCCCTTAGATTAATAATAAAATCATATGCTAATTACTCGACTAATTACACGAATTTTTAGGTTTTGACCACACATTCGTATTCAGCATACCGAAAAGCATCTATCCTGAAATTCTCAAGAAAATCCATTTTTTGAAAAAAATCAAGAAAATCCAAGGCTATACCTACCAATATTTTGCTCAGATTTTCAACTTCTTCAGATTTTAATGAAAATCTGGGTATAGATGTTATTTTACATGCTGATTAAGGATTTCTAGTCAAATGACAGGAATTTCGCATTATTAATGCCTTTAATTACCCTTAGATAATTATAATAAAATCAGTATGCTAATTACTCGACTAATTACACGAATTTTAGGTTTTGACCACACATTCGTATTCAGCATACCGAAAAGCATCTATCCTGAAATTCTCAAGAAAATCCATTTTTTGAAAAAATCAAGAAAAATCCAAATATTTTGCTCAGATTTTCAACTTCTTCAGATTTTAATGAAAATATGGGTATAGATGTTATTTTCCATGCTGATTAATGATTTCTAGTCAAATGACAGAATTTCGCATTATTAATGCCTTTAATTACCCCTTAGATTAATTATAAAATCAGTATGCTAATTACTCGACTAATTACACGAATTTTTAGGTTTTGACCACACATTCGTATTCAGCATACCGAAAAGCATCTATCCTGAAATTCTCAAGAAAATCCATTTTTTGAAAAAAATCAAGAAAAATCCAAGGCTATAGCCTTACCAAATATTTTGCTCAGATTTTCAACTTCTTCAGATTTTAATGAAAATCTGGGCATAGATGTTATTTTACATGCTGATTAAGGATTTCTAGTCAAATGACAGAATTTCCCATTATTAATGCCTTTAATTACCCCTTAGATTAATTATAAAATCAGTATGCTAATTACTCGACTAATTACAAGAATTTTTAGGTTTTGACCACACATTCGTATTCAGCATACCGAAAAGCATCTATCCTGAAATTCTCAAGAAAATCCATTTTTTGAAAAAAATCAAGAAAAATCCAAGGCTATAGCCTTACCAAATATTTTGCTCAGATTTTCAACTTCTTCAGATTTTAATGAAAATCTGGGTATAGATGTTATTTTACATGCTGATTAAGGATTTCTAGTCAAATGACAGAATTTCGCATTATTAATGCCTTTAATTACCCCTTAGATTATTATAAAATCAGTATGCTAATTACTCGACTAATTACACGAATTTTTAGGTTTTGACCACATATTCGTATTCAGCATACTGAAAAGCATCTATCCTGAAATTCTCAAGAAAATCCATTTTTTGAAAAAAATCAAGAAAAATCCAAGGCTATAGCCTACCAAATATTTTGCTCAGATTTTCAACTTCTTCAGATTTTAATGAAAATCTGGGTATAGATGTTATTTTACATGCTGATTAAGGATTTCTAGTCAAATGACAGAATTTCGCATTATTAATGCCTTTAATTACCCCTTAGATTAATTATAAAATCAGTATACTAATTACTCGACTATTTAGAAGAAATTTTAGGTTTTGACCACACATTCGTATTCAGCATACCGAAAAACATCTATCCGGAAATTCTCAAGAAAATCCATTTTTTGAAAAAAATCAAGAAAAATCCAAGGCCTAACCAAATATTTTGCTCAGATTTTCAACTTCTTCAGATTTGAATGAAAACCTGGGTATAGATGTTATTTTCCATGCTAATTAAGGATTTCTAGTCAAATGACAGAATTTCGCATTGTTAATGCCTTTGATTACCCCTTAGATTAATTATAAAATCAGTATGCTAATTACTCGACTAATTACAAGAATTTTTAGGTTTTGACCACACATTCGTATTCAGCATACCGAAGAGTATCTATCCTGAACTTCTCAAGAAAATCCATTTTTTGAAAAAAATCAAGAAAAATCCTAGGCCTGCCAAATATTTTGCTGATTTTCAACTTCTTCAGATTTTAATGAAAATCTGGGTATAGATGTTATTTTACATGTTGATTAAGGATTTTGGGTCAAATGACAGAATTTCGCATTATTAATGCCTTTACTCCTAAGATAAATGATAATAAAATTAATATGCTAATTACTCGTTTAATTACAAGACTTTTTGTGTTTTGACCACAGATTTGTATTCAGCATACCGAAAAGCATCTATCCGGATATTCTCAAGAAAAACCGATTTTTGAAAAAATTCAAGAAAAATCCAAGGCTATATATATACCTTACCAAATATTTGGCTCAGATTTTCAACTTCTTCATATTTTAATGAAAACCTGGGTATAGATATTATTTTACATGCAGATTAAGCATTTCTAGTCAAATGACAGAATTTTACATTATTAATGCATTTAATTGCCCATTATATTAATTATAATAACATCTATGCTAATTACTCGATTAATTACAAGAATTTTTGTGTTTTCACCACAGATTTGTATTTAGCATACCGAAAAGCATCTATACGGAAATTCTCAAGAAAATCCGATTTTTGAAAAAAAATCAAGAAAAATCCAAGGCTATATATATATCCCTTACCAAATATTTTGCTCAGATTTTCAACTTCTTCAGATTTTAATGAAAATCTGGGTATAGATGTTATTTTACATGCTGATTAAGGATTTCTAGTCAAATGACAGAATTTCGCATTATTAATGCCTTTAATTACCCCTTAGATTAATTATAATAAAATCAGTATCCTAATTACTCGACTAATTACAAGAATTTTTAGGTTTTGACCACACATTCGTATTCAGCATACCGAAAAGCATCTATCCTGAAATTCTCAAGAAAATCCATTTTTTGAAAAAAATCAAGAAAAATCCAAGGCTATAGCCTTACCAAATATTTTGCTCAGATTTTCAACTTCTTCAGATTTTAATGAAAATCTGGGTATAGATGTTATTTTCATGCTGATTAAGGATTTCTAGTCAAATGACAGAATTTCGCATTATTATGCCTTTAATTCACCTTAGATTAATTATAAAATAATATGCTAATTACTCGAATATTACACGAATTTTTGGGTTTTGACCACACATTCGTATTCAGCATACCGAAAAGCATCTATCCTGAAATTCTCAAGAAAATCCATTTTTGAAAAAATCAGAAAAATCAGCGATAATCCAAATATTTTGCTCAGATTTTCAACTTCTTCAGATTTTAATGAAAATCTGGGCATAGATGTTATTTTACATGCTGATTAAGCGATTCTAGTCAAATGACAGGCATTTCGCATTATTAATGCCTTTAATTACCCTTAGATTAATAATAAAATAATATGCTATTACTCGAACTATTACAATGAATTTTTGGTTTTGACCACACATTCGTATTCAGCATACCGAAAAGCATCTATCCTGAAATTCTCAAGAAAATCCTATTTTTTGAAAAAATATCATGAAAAATTCCAATATTTTGCTCAGATTTTCAACTTCTTCAGATTTTAATGAAAATATGGGTATAGATGTTATTTTACATGCTAATTAAGGATTTCTAGTCAAATGACAGAATTTCGCATTATTAATGCCTTTAATTGCCCCTTAGATTAATTATAAAATCATATGCTAATTACTCGACTAATTACACGAATTTTTAGGTTTTGACCACAGATACGTATTCAGAATACGAAAAGCATCTATCCTGAAATTCTCAAGAAAATCCATTTTTTGAAAAAAAATCAAGAAAAATCCAAGGCTATAGCCTACAAATATTTTGCTCAGATTTTCAACTTCTTCAGATTTTAATGAAAATCTGGGTATAGATGTTATTTTACATGCTGATTAAGGATTTCTAGTCAAATGACAGAATTTCGCATTATTAATGCCTTCAATTGCCCCTTAGATAAATTATAATAAAATCAGTATGCTAATTACTCGACTAATTACACGAATTTATAGGTTTTGACCACACATTCGTATTCAGCATACTAAAAAGCATCTATCCTGAAATTCTCAAGAAAATCAATTTTTTGAAAAAAATCAAGAAAATCCAAGGCTATAGCCTAACCAAATATTTTGCTCAGATTTTCAACTTCTTCAGATTTTAATGAAAACATGGGTATAGATGTTATTTTACATGCTGATTAAGGATTTCTAGTCAAATGGCAGAATTTTGCATTATGTCTTTAATTACCCCTAAGATTAATTATAAAATCAGTATGCTAATTACTCGACTAGTTACAAGAATTTTTAGGTTTTGACCACACATTCGTATTCAACATATCGAAAAGCATCTATCCTGAAATTCTCAAGAAAATCCATCGTTTTTAAAAAAAATCAAGAAAAATCCAAGGCCTTACCAAATATTTTGCTCAGATTTTCAACTTCTTCAGATTTTAATGAAAAACCTGGGTACAGATATTATTTTACATGCTGATTAAGGATTTCTAGTCAAATGACAGAATTTCGCATTATTAATGCCTTTAATTGCCCCTTAAATTAATTATAATAAAATCAGTATGCTAATTACTCGACTAATTACACGAATTTTTAGGTTTTGACCACACATTCGTATTCAGCATACCGAAAAGCATCTATCCTGAAATTCTCAAGAAAATCCATTTTTTGAAAAAATCAAGAAAAATCCAAGGCTATAGCCTTACCAAATATTTTGCTCAGATTTTCAACTTCTTCAGATTTTAATGAAAACCTGGGTATAGATGTTATTTTACATGCTGATTAAGGATTTCTAGTCAAATGACAGAATTTCGCATTATTAATGCCTTTAATTACCCCTTAGATTAATTATAAAATCAGTATGCTAATTACTCGACTAATTACAAGAATTTTAGGTTTTGACCACACATTCGTATTCAGCATACCGAAGAGTATCTATCCTGAAATTCTCAAGAAAATCCATTTTTTGAAAAAAATCAAGAAAAATCCTAGGCCTACCAAATATTTTGCTGATTTTCAACTTCTTCAGATTTTAATGAAAATCTGGGTATAGATGTTATTTTACATATTCATTAAGGATTTCGGGTCAAATGACAGAATTTCGCATTATTAATACCTTTACTCCTAAGATTAATGATAATAATATTAATATGCTAATTACTCGATTAATTACACGACTTTTTGGGTTTTGACCATAGATTTGTATTCACCATACCGAACAGCATCTATCCGGAAATTCTCAAAAAAATCCATTCTTTGAAAAAAAAAAATCAAGAAAAATCCAAGGCTATATATATGCCTTACCAAATATTTGGCTCAAATTTTCAGCTTCTTCAGATTTTAATGAAAACCTGGGTATAGATATTATTTTACATGCAGATTAAGCATTTCTAGTCAAATGACAGAATTTCACATTATTAATGCCTTTAATTGCCCATTAGATTAATCATAAAATCTATGCTAATTACTCGACTAATTACACGAATTTATAGGTTTTGACCACACATTCGTATTCAGCATACTGAAAAGCATCTATCCTGAAATTCTCAAGAAAATCCATTTTTTGAAAAAAATCAAGAAAAATCCAAATATTTTGCTTAGATTTTCAAGTTCTTCAGATTTTAATGAAAACATGGGTATAGATGTTATTTTACATGCTGATTAAGGATTTCTAGTCAAATGACAGAATTTTGCATTGTTAATGCCTTTAATTACCCCTTAGATTAATTATAAAATCAGTATGGTAATTACTCGACTAATTTCAAGAATTTTTAGGTTTTGACCACACATTCGTATTCAACATATCGAAAAGCATCTATCCTGAAATTCTCAAGAAAATCCATAGTATTAAAAAAAAAATCAAGAAATATCCAAGGCCTTACCAAATATTTTGCTCAGATTTTCAACTTCTTCAGATCTTAATGAAAAACCTGGGTAGAGATATTATTTTACATGCTGATTGAGGATTTCCAGTCAAATGACAGAATTTCTCATTATCAATGCCTTTAATTGCTCATTAGATTAAAATAAAATCAGTATGCTAATTACTCGACTAATTACAAGAATTTTTGGGTTTTGACCACACATTCGTATTCAGCATACCGAAAAGCATCTATCCTGAAATTCTCAAGAAAATCCATTTTTTGAAAAAAATCAAGAAAAATCCAAGGCCTACCAAATATTTTGCTGATTTTCAACTTCTTCAGATTTTAATGAAAATCTGGGTATAGATGTTATTTTACATGTTCATTAAGGATTTCGGGTCAAATGACAGAATTTCGCATTATTATTGCCTTTACTCCTAAGATTAATAATAAAATTAATATGCTAATTACTCGATTAATTACACGAATTTTTGGGTTTTGACCACAGATTCGTATTCAGCATACCGAAAAGTATCTATCCGGAAATTCTCAAGAAAATCCGATTTTTGAAAAAAATCAAGAAAAATCCAAGGCTATATATATAGCCTTACCAAATATTTGGCTCAGATTTTCAGCTTCTTCAGATTTTAATGAAAACCTGGGTATAGATATTATTTTACATGCTGATTAAGCATGTCTAGTCAAATGACAAATCTCGCATTATCAATGCCTTTAATTGCCCCTTAGATTAATTATAATAAAATCTATGCTAATTACTCGACTAATTACACGAATTTTTGGGTTTTGACCACACATTCGTATTCAGCATACTGAAAAGCATCTATCCGGAAATTCTCAAGAAAATCCATTTTTTGAAAAAAATCAAGAAAAATCCAAATATTTTGCTCAGATTTTCAACTTCTTGAGATTTTAATGAAAATCTGGGTATAGATGTTATTTTACATGCTGATTAAGGATTTCTAGTCAAATGACAGAATTTCGCATTATTAATGCCTTTAATTGCCCCTTACATTAATTATAATAAAATCAGTATGCTAATTACTCGACTAATTACACGAATTTATAGGTTTTGACCACACATTCGTATTCAGCTTACCGAAAAACATCTATCCGGAAATTCTCAAGAAAATCCATTTTTTGAAAAAAAAATCAAGAAAAATCCAAGGCTATAGCCTTACCAAATATTTTGCTCAGATTTTCAACTTCTTGAGATTTTAATGAAAACCTGGGAATAGATGTTATTTTACATGCTAATTACGGATTTCTAGTCAAATGACAGAATTTCCCATTGTTAATGCCTTTAATTACCCCTTAGATTAATTATAAAACCAGTATGCTAATTACTCGAATAATTACACGAATTTTTAGGTTTTGACCACACATTCGTATTCAGCATACCGAAGAGTATCTATCCTGAAATTCTCAAGAAAATCCATTTTTTGAAAAAAAAACAAGAAAAATCCTAGGCCCACTAAGTATTTTGCTGATTTTCAACTTCTTCAGATTTTAATGAAAATCTGGGTATAGATGTTATTTTACATGTTCATTAAGGATTTCAGGTCAAATGACAGAATTTCGCATTATTACTGCCTTTCCTCCTAAGATTAATGATAAAAAAATTAATATGCTAATTACGCGATTAATTACACGAATTTTTGGGTTTTGACCACACATTCGTATTCAGCATACCAAAAACCATCTATCCGGAAATTCTCAAGAAATCCATTTTTTGAAAAAATCAAGAAAAATCCAAGGCTATAGCCTTACCAAATATTTTGCTCAGATTTTCAACTTCTTCAGATTTTAATGAAAACCTGGGTATAGATATTATTTTACATGCTGATTAAGCATTTCTAGTCAAATGACAGAACTTCGCATTATTAATGCCTTTAATTGCCCATAAGATTAACTATAATAAAATCTATGCTAATTACTCGACTAATTACACGAATTTTTGGGTTTTGACCACACATTCGTATTCAGCATACCGAAAAGCATCTATCCTGAAATTCTCAAGAAAATCCATTTTTTTTAAAAAATCAATAAAAATCCAAGGCCTTACCACATATTTTGCTCAGATTTTCAACTTCTTCAGATTTTAATGAGAATCTGGGTATAGATGTTATTTTACATGCTAATTAAGGATTTCTAGTCAAATGACAGAATTTCGCATTATTAATACCTTTAATTACCCCTTAGATTAATTATAAAATCAGTATGCTAATTACTCGACTAATTACAAGAATTTTTAGGTTTTAACCACACATTCGTATTCAGCATACCGATAAGCATCTATCCTGAAATTCTCAAGAAAATCCATTTTTTGAAAAAATCAAGAAAAATCCTAGGCCTACCAAATATTTTGCTGATTTTCAACTTCTTCAGATTTTATTGAAAATCTGGGTATAGATGTTATTTTACATGTTGATTAAGGATTTCAGGTCAAATGACAGAATTTCGCATTATTAATGCCTTTACTCCTAAGGTTAATGATAAAAAAAATCAATATGCTAATTACTCGATTAATTACACGAATTTTTGGGTTTTGACCACACATTCGTATTCAGCATACCGAAAAGCATCTATCCGGAAATTCTCAAGAAAATCCATTTTTTGAAAAAATCAAGAAAAATCCAAATCCAATTACCGAATATTTTGCTCAGATTTTCAACTTCTTCAGATTTTATGAAAACATGGGTATAGATGTTACTTTCCATGCTGATTAAGGATTTCTAGTCAAATGACAGCAGTTCGCATTATTAATGCCTTTAATTGCCCCTTAGATTAATCATAATAAAATCAGTATGCTAATTACTCGACTAATTACACGAATTTTTAGGTTTTGACCACACATTCGTATTCAGCATATCGATAAGCATCTATCCTGAAATTCTCAAGAAAATCCATTTTTTGAAAAAAATCAAGAAAAATCCTTACCGAATATTTTGCTCAGATTTTCAACTTCTTCAGATTTTAATGAAAACATGGGTATAGATGTTATTTTACATGCTGATTAAGGATTTCTAGTCAAATGACAGAATTTTGCATTATTAATGCCTTTAATTACCCCTTAGTTTAATTATAAAATCAGTATGCTAATTACTCGACTAATTACAAGAATTTTTACGTTTTGACCACACATTCGTATTCGGCATACCGAAAAGCATCTTCCTGAAATTCTCAAGAAAATCCATTTTTTTGAAAAAATCAAGAAAAATCCAAGGCTTACCAAATATTTTGCTCAGATTTTCAACTTATTCAGATTTTACTGACAACCTGGGTATAGATGTTATTTTACACGATGATTAAGGATTTCTAGTCAAATGACAGAATTTCGCATTATTAATGACTTTAATTACCCCTTAGATTAATTATAATAAAATGAGTATGCTAATTACTGCCATAATTACGTGAATTTTTAGGTTTTGACCACACATTCGTATTCAGCATACCGAAAAGTATCTATCCTGATATTCTCAAGAAAATCCTTTTAAAAAAAAAAATCAAGAAAAATCCAAATATTTTGCTCAGATTTTCAAATTCTTCAGATTTTAATGAAAATTTGGGAATAAATGTTATTTTACATGATTAAGGATTTCAATTCCAATGACAGCAGTTCGCATCTTTAATGCATTTAATTACTTCTAAGATTAATTAGAATAAAATTAGTATGCTAATCACTCGATTAACCTGACGAATTTTTGGATTTTTACCTCATATTCGTATTCAGCATGCCGAAAAGCATCTATCCTGAAATTTTCAAGAAAATCCATTTTTTGAAAAAAAAAATCAAGAAAAATCCAGATTTTCAATTTCAGATTTTAATGAAAATCTGGGTATAGATGTTATTTTACATGTTGATTAAGGATTTCAGGCCAAACGACAGAATTTCGCATTATTAATGCCTTTACTCCTAAGATTAATGATAATAAAATTAATGCTAATTACTCGATTAATTACACGAATTTTTGGGTTTTGACCATAGATTCGTATTCAGCATACCGAAAAGCATCTATCCTGATATTCTCAAGAAAATCCATTTTTTGAAAAAAATCAAGAAAAATCCAAGGCTTACCAAATATTTTGCTCAGATTTTCAACTTATTCAGATTTTAATGAAAATCTGGGTATAGATATTATTTTACATGTTGATTAAGGATTTCAGGTAAAATGACATTATTTCGCATTCTTAATGCCTTTAATTACTTCTAAGAGTAATTAGAATAAATCAACAAAAATCCTTACCAAATATTTTGCTCAGATTTTCAACTTCTTCAGACTTTAATGAAAATCTGGGTATAGATGTTATTTTACATGCTGATTAAGGATTTCTAGTCAAATGACAGAATTTCGCATTATTAATGCCTTTAATTACCCCTTAGATTAATTATAATAAAATCAGTATGCTAATTACTCGACTAATTACACGAATTTTTAGGTTTTCACCACACATTCGAATTCAGCATACCGAAAAGCATCTATCCTGAAATGCTCAAGAAAATCCATTTTTTGAAAAAAATCAAGAAAAATCCAAGGCTATAGCCTGACCAAATATCTTGCTCAGATTTTGAACTTCTTCAAGATCTTAATGAAAACCTGGGTATAAATGTTATTTTACATGCTGATTAAGGATTTCTAGTCAAATGACGGCATTTCGCATTATTAATGCCTTTAATTACCCCTTAGATTAATCATAATAAAATCAGTATGCTAATTACTCGACTAATTACACGAAATTTTAGGTTTTGACCACCTATTCGTATTCAGCATACCGAAAAGCATCTATCCTGAAATTCTCAAGAAAATCCATTTTTTGAAAAAAAATCAAGAAAAATCCAAGGCCTTACCAAATATTTTGCTCAATTTTCAACTTATTCAGATTTTAATGAAAACCTGGGTATAGATGTTATCTTACACGCTGATTAAGGATTTCTTGTCAAATGACAGATTTCGCATTATTATCTTTAATTACCCCTTAGATTAATTATAGTAAAATCAGTATGCTAATTACTCAACTAATTACATGAATTTCTAGGTTTTGACCACACATCCGTATTCAGCATACCGAAAAGCATCTATCCTGAAATTCTCAAAAAAATCCATTTTTTGAAAAAAATTAAGAAAAATATTTTGCTCAGATTTTCAACTTCTTCAGATTTTAATGACAATCTGGGTATAGATGTTATTTTACATGTTGATTAAGGATTTCAGGTCAAATGACAGCAGTTCGCATTTTTAATACCTTTAATTACTTCTAAGATTAATTAGAATAAAATTTGTATGCCAATTACTCAATTAACCTGATGAATTTTTGGGTTTTGACCTCATATTCGTATTCAGCATACCGAAAAGCATCTATCCTGAAATTCTCAAGAAAATCCATTTTTTGAAAAAAATCAAGAAAAATACAGATTTTCAACTTCATCAGATTTTAATGAAAATCTGGGTATAGATGTTATTTTACATGTTGATTAAGGATTTCAGGCCAAATGACAAAATTTGGCATTATTAATGCCTTTACTCCTAACATTAATGATAATAACATTAATATGCTAATTACTCGATTAATTACACGAATTTTTGGGTTTTGACCACAGATTCGTATTCAGCATACCGAAAAGCATCTATCCTGAAATTCTCAAGAAAATCCATTTTTTGAAAAAAAAAAATCAAGAAAAATCCAAGGCTTACCAAATATTTTGCTCAGATTTTCAACTTATTCAGATTTTAATGAAAATCTGGGCATAGATGTTATTTTACATGTTGATTAAGGATTTCAGGCCAAATGACAGAATTTCGCATTATTAATGCCTTTACTCCTAAGATTAATGATAATACAAATAATATGCTAATTACTCGATTAATTACACGATTTTTTGGGTTTTGACCACAGATTCGTATTCAGCATACCGAAAAGCATCTATCCTGAAATGCTCAAGAAAATCCATTTTTTGAAAAAAAAATCAAGAAAAATCCAAGGCTATATTACCAAATATTTTGCTCAGATTTTTAACTTTTTCAGATTTTAATGAAAATCCGGGTATAGATGTTATTTTACATGTTGATTAAGGATTTCAGGTCAAATGACAGCAGTGTAATTTATCAAATAAATGGTTTACTGTAGTGTTGACTGGTTGGTAAGGTCATCTAATGAGGTGCCTGAGAACTGGCGGAATGCTTGCATAGTGCCATTGTACAAAGACAAAGGGGATAAAAGTGAGTGCTCAAATTACAGAGGTATAAGTTTGTTGAGTATTCCTGGAAAATTATATGGGAGGGTGAAGGCACGTACAGAGAGCCAGATTGGGGAAGAGCAGTGTGGTTTCAAAAGTGGCAGAGGATGTGTGGATCAGGTTTTTGCTTTGAAGAATGTATGTGAGAAATACTTAGAAAAGCAAATGGATTTGTATGTAGCATTTATGTATCTGGAAAAGGCATATGATAGAGTAAATAGAGATGCTCTGTGGAAGGTATTAAGAATATATGGTCTGGGAGGTAAGTTGTTTGAAGCAGTGAAAAGTTTTTATCCAGGAAGTAAGGCATGTGTATGTGTAGGAAGAGAGGAAAGTGATTGGTTCTCAGTGAATGTAGGTTTGTGGCAGGGGTGCGTGATGTCTCCATGGTTGCTTAATTTGTTTATGGATGGGGTTGTTAGGGAGGTGAATGCAAGAGTTTTGGAAAGAGGGGCAAGTATGAAGTCTGTTGTGGATGAGAGAGCTTGGGAAGTGAGTTAGTTGTTGTTCGCTGATGATACAGCGCTGGTGGCTGATTCAGGTGAGTAACTGCAGAAGTTGGTGACTGAGTTTGGTAAAATGTGTGAAAGAAGAAAGCTGAGAGTAAATGTGAATAAGAGCAAGGTACAGTAGGGTTAAAGGACAAGTCAATTGGGAGGTAAGTTTGAATGGAGAAAAACTGGAGGAAGTGAAGTGTTTTAGATATCTGGGAGTGGATTTGGCAGCGGATGGAACCATCGAAGCGGAAGTGAATCATAGGGTGGGGGAGGGAGCAAAAGTTCTGGGAGTGTTGAAAAATGTGTGGAAGTCAAAAAAGTTATCTTGGAAAGCTAAAATGTGTTGTTTGAAGGAATAGTGGTTCCAGCAATGTTATATGGTTGCGAGGCGTGGGCTATAGATAGAGTTGTGTGGAGGAGGGTGGATGTGCTGGAAATGAGATGTTTGAGGACAATATGTGGTGTGAGGTGGTTTGATTAAGTAATGAGAGGGTAAGAGAGATGTGTGTTAATAAAGAGTGTGTTTGAGAGAGCAGGAGAGGGTGTTTTGAAATGGTTTGGTCACATGGATAAAATGAGTGAAGAAAGATTGACAAAGAGGATATATGTGTCAGAGGTGGAGGGATCGAGGAGAAGTGGGAGACCAAATTAGAGGTGGAAAGATGGAGTGAAAAAGATTTTGAGTGATCGGGGCCTGAACATGCAGGAGGGTGAAAGGTGTGCAAGGAACAGAGTGAATTGGAACGATGTGGTATACTGGGGTCAATGTGCTGTCAATGGATTGAACCAAGGTATGTGAAGCGTCTGGGGTAACCCATGGAAAGTTTTGTGGGCCTGGATGTGGAAAGGGAGCCGTGGTTTCGGTGCATTATACATGACATCTAGAGACAGAGTGTGAACGAATGTGACCTTTGTTGTCTTTTCCTAGCGCTACATTGCGCACATGCGGGGGGAGGGGGATGTCATTTCATGTGTGATGGGGTGGTGACGAGAATGAATAAGGGCGACAGTATGAATTATGTACATGCATATATATGTATATGTCTGTGTGTGTGTATATATATGATACGTTGAGATGTATAGGTATGTATGTGGGTGGGTTGGGCCATTCTTTTGTCTGTTTCCTTGCGCTACCTCACTAATGCAGGAGACAGCGACAAAGTATAATAAAAGAAAATAATGAATATATATATAAATATATATAGGTCTGTGTATGTGTATGTATATGTATGTATAAGTGCATGTATGGGTGTTTATGTATATATGTGTGTATGTAGGGATAGGAGAGAAAGAATTCTTCCCCCGTATCCCCTGTGTGTCGAAGAAGGCACCTAAAAGGGGAGGGAGCAGGGGGCAAGAAACCCTCTCCTCCCATTTTAAATTTTCCACAAGAAGGAACAGAGAAGGTGGCCAAGTGAAGATATTCCCTCTAAAGCTCAGTCCTCTGTTCTTAAGACTACCTCACTAATGCAGGAAATGCTGAATATGTATGAAAAAATGAGTGGATGGGCCATTCTTCATCTTTTTCTTGGCGCTATCTTGCTGACGCAGGAAACAGTGATTAAGTATAATGAATAAGATATATAACATACATATTTACATACATTTCTTTATACATATTCGCCATTTCCCACATTAGCGAGGTAGCATTAAGAACAGAGGACTGAGCCTTAGAAGGAAAATCCTCACTGGGCCCCCTCATCTGTTTCCTGGTACTATCTTGCTAACACGGGAAACAGTAATCAACTATGAAGGTTTAAAAATCATTGCTTAATGTTTCATGAGGTTAAGTCAAGACAAAAAGATCTATATCTTCACGAACTAGAGAAGACTGAATGCACATCCAAACTCCTGTCATTAAACCTAACCTTAAAAAAGTATTCACTTACCAATAAGATTCTGTAGTAGGGGCTGTCTCAGCTGTACAAGAGGTTTTATGATGGTTGGAGTTGGATACGGTGGGTAACGTGGATTAGGGTAAGCCAGATTGGGGCTTACTTCAAAAATGAATTTTGAGGAACTAGGAGAGGCTGAAAGTACGGGTGAATTTCGTCCTGATGAAGGAGTATCATCAAGGCCTGCACTACGGTGAAAACGACTCAATCTGTAGGCAGATGCATATAAAATGTGTCTGAGTTCCCTAATATACTATATATTAATATCAAGTAAAGCAGGCCATTACCCATCTAGGAAACAACACTTTACTTTGCCCTTATAATATGCAACTGAATTTTTTGGCCTTCCTTTGTGGATAAAAACAACAATTGTTCTTTTCTCTCTCATGAAAAGGTACACAAGAAGATCAAAGACCATTATCATCCTTACGAATTATGAAAACCATTCCTAGTTTAGGACAACATATTACTGGAATGGCCAATCCTGAAAATTCAAAAACAAAAATGTAAATTTTTATCTACATGATTAGCATAAAATCAATCAAAATCATTATCTTCTTATGAATTAAGAACAAATCAGTCTTAATTTAGGAATAATAAATCATTTATCCCTGGGGATAGGGGAGAAGGAATACTTCCTACGCATTCCTGCATGTCGTAGAAGGCAACTAAAGGGAACAGGAGCGGGGGGCGAGAAACCCTCTCCCCATTGTGTTTTAACTTTCTAAAGGGGGAAACAGAAGGAGTCATGCGGAGAGTGCTCATCCTCCTCAAAGGCTCAGACTGGGGTGTCTAAATGTGTGTGGATGTAACAAAGATTAGAAAAAAGGAGAGATAGGTTGTATGTTTGAGGAAAGGAACCTGTAAACTGCAGAAGTTGGTGACTGAGTTTGGTAAAGTGTGTGAAAGAAGAAAGCTGAGAGTGAGTGTGAATAAGAGCAAAGTTATTAGGTTCGGTAAACATGTAAATTGGGAGGTAAGTTTGAATGGAGAAAAAATGGAGGAAGTGAAGTGCTTTAGATATCTGGGAGTGGATTTAGCAGCGGATGGAACCACGGAAGTGGAAGTGAGTCACAGGGTGGGGCAGGGGGCGAAAGTTCTGGGAGCGTTGAAGAATGTGTAGTAGGCGAGAATGTATCTCAAAGAGCAAAAATGGGTATGTTTAAAGGAATAGTGGTTCCAACAATGTTATATGGTTGCGAGGCATGGGCTATGGATAGGGTTGTGCGAAGTAGGGTGGATGCATTGGAAATGAGATGTTTGAGGACAATATGTGGTGTGAGGTGGTTTGATCGAGTAAGTAATGAAAGGGTAAGAGAGATGTGTGGTAATAAAAAGAGTTTGGTTGAGAGAGCAAAAGAGGGTGTGTTGATATGGTTTGGTCACATGGAGAGAATAAGAGAGGAAAGATTGACCAAGAGGATATACGTGTCAGAGGTGGAGGGAACGAGAAGTAGGAGACCACATTGGAGGTCGAAGGATGGAGTGAAAAAGATTTTGAGTGACTGGGGCCTGAACATACAGGAGGGTGAAAGGCATGCAAGGAAAAGAGTGAATTGGAATGATGTGCCATACCGGGATCGATATGCTGTCAATGGATTGAACCAGGGCATGTGAAGTATCTGGGGTAAACCATGGAAAGTTTTGTGAGGCCCGGAAGTGGAAAGGGAGCTGTGGTTTTGGTGCATTACACATGACCACTAGAGACTGAATATGAACAAATGTGGCCTTTGTTGTCTTTTCCTAGCGCTACCTCATGTGCCTGCAGGAGAAGGGGTGCTGTTTCATGTGTGGCGGGGTGGCGACAGGAATGGATGAAAGCAGCAAGTATGAATATGTACATGTGTATACATGTATATGTCTGTCTATGTAAATATATCTGTACGTTGAAATGTATGGGTATGTATATGTGCGTATGTGGGTCTTTATGTATATGCATGTGTATGTGGGTGGGTTGGGCCATTCTTTTGTCTGTTTCCTTACGCTACCTCGCTAACATGGGAGATAGCAATTAAGTATAATAACAATAAAAAAATATAAAAATAAATAAATTATTTACCAAACAGGCCTATATTTAGTACAGGTTGCATGGGTGTGGCAGTGAGCACTACAGATATGACGATTCCTCAGAAAAGGTGTGCAATCATCTACTGAGGTCACTAGCGAGTATATAAAAAAGGGACCCCATAAATACATAACTCTCTCCTAATACTCTATATAAAATAATTGGTTTAAAAGTCTTCCAACTCAAATTGCTTACCTATTCACAACACAGTTTGAGGTGTGCGTACGAACTCCAATTGTTCCTCCATAAGGAGTTATGGGAAAAACATGTGTTGTTCCTCGATGAGTTGAAACAGCAACCCAACGAGAATCAAGGGAAAAAGATATGTCAGTGACCTGAAAATTAATTAAACCATGTAAGTGATCACCCACTTCGTAAAAAAGACTTAAAAATATACTTCCTAAACATACTTCATCTATCACTTTCATAAAATCTGCATCAGTTCACAAACACCAAGGGCCCATTGTACACCGTATAGAATTTACACTGAGGGTCCATTGTACATCGTATAGAATTTACAAGTTAAGTAAAGGTATATGTAACTTCAAGCACAATTCCAGCAAAGGCACATTCATTATTCATCATTTAGACTGAGGTGAGAGATTTCAAATACAAGAGTGAAAAGACACGTTAGAAGCTAGAAATACAAATCAAATTTCACAGATTCCATACAATGGCAAAACTCACTTTTGCTGTTGTATCTCCTCGATGTAAAGTGTACAGATGATGAATGGCAGATTGTGCAGCAGACAGAGGATGAGGTTGAAGACGAAAGAGGTGGAAATTGTGACCTTGTTTGTCTGCAGTTAGGAGCAGCATCCCAGTTGGGTCAAAGTTTAGAGCCACAATAGGAGCTCCATGATGAGCACAGAAGTGAGCAACAATGCCACTTATTGTGCTACTACTTAACAAACTTATCTCACCAGATCCAACCATCTGCAAAAAGTTTCAGTTTCATTTAAAAATGTTATGAAATGCTTTCTGATAAAAGACAATAACTTATCAAAGCAAAATAATACATAAAAATAATCAAGAGATATAACATAATTATGAATACATGTATCAACAAAAAATAAACAGTAGGAGAAATTACAAATATGTTATATCAAATACAGTACATGAATTTGTGACAAAAGAAGATACAGAGAAGAGGCCAAGAGAGGATATTCCCTCTAAGACTCAGTGTGTTAGTAGTTTTGATGCACGAGACTGGGTTATAGTGATGGGTGATTTGAATGCAAAGGTGAGTAATGTGGCAATTGAGGGAATAATTGGTATACATGGGGTGTTCAGTGTTGTAAATGGAAATGGTGAAGAGCTTGAAGATTTATGTGCTGAGAAAGGACTGGTGACTGGGAATACCTGGTTTAAAAAGAGAGATATACATAAGTATATGTATGTAAGTAGGAGAGATGGCCAGAGAGCGTTATTGGATTACGTGTTAATTGATAGGTGCGCCAAAGAGAGACTTTTGGATGTTAATGTGCTGAGAGGTGCAACTGGAGGGATGTCTGATCATTATCTTGTGGAGGCAAAGGTGAAGATTTGCAGAGGTTTTCAGAAAAGAAGAGAGAATGTTGGGGTGAAGAGAGTGGTGAAAGTAAGTGAGCTTGGGAAGGAGACTTGTGTGAGGAAGTACCAGGAGGGACTGAGTACAGAATGGAAAGAGGTGAGAACAAAGGAGGTAAGGGGAGTAGGGGAGGAATGGGATGTATTTAGGGAAGCAGTGATGGCTTGCACAAAAGATGCTTGTGGCATGAGAAGAGTGGGAGGTGGGCAGATTAGAAAGGGTAGTGAGTGGTGCGATGAAGAAGTAAGATTATTAGTGAAAGAGAAGAGAGAGGCATTTGGATGATTTTTGCAGGGAAATAATGCAAATGAGTGGGAGATGTATAAAAGAAAGAGGCAGGAGGTCAAGAGAAAGGTGCAAGAGGTGAAAAAGAGGGCAAATGAGAGTTGGGGTGAGAGAGTACCATTAAATTTTAGGGAGAATAAAAAGTTGTTTTGGAAGGAGGTAAATAAATGTGCGTAAGACAGGAACAAATGGGAACTTCAGTGAAGGGGGCTAATGGGGAGGTGATAACAAGTAGTGGTGATGTGAGAAGAGATGGAGTGAGTATTTTCAAGGTTTGTTGAATGTGTTTGATGATAGAGTGGCAGACATAGGGTGTTTTGGTCTAGTTGGTGTGCAAAGTGAGAGGGTTACGAAAAATGATTTGGTAAACAGAGAAGAGGTAGTAAAAGCTTTGTGGAAGATGAAAGCCGGCAAGGCAGCAGGTTTGGATGGTATTGCAGTGGAATTTATTAAAAAAGGGTGAGGTGCCTGAGGATTGGAGGAATGCTTGCAAAGTGCCATTGTACAAAGGAAAAGGGGATAAAAGTGAGTGCTCAAATTACAGAGGTATGAGTTTGTTGAGTATTCCTGGGAAATTATAAGGGAGGGTATTGATTGAGAGGGTGAAGGCATGTACAGAGCATCAGATTAGGGAAGAGCAGTGTGGTTTTAGAAGTGATGGAGGATGTGTGGATCAGGGGTTTGCTTTGAAGAATGTATGTGAGAAATACTTAGAAAAACAAATGGATTTGTATGTAGCATTTATGAATCTGATGGCATATGATAGAGTTGACAGAGATGCTCTGCGGAAGGTATTAAGAGTATATGGTGTGGGAGGCAAATTCCTGGAAGCAGTGAAAAGTATTTATCGAGGATGAAAGGCATGTGTACAAGTAGGAAGAGATGAAAGTGATTGGTTCTCAGTGAATGTAGGTTTGCGGCAAGGATGCGTGATGTCTCCATGGCTGTTTAATTTGTTTATGGATGGGGTTGATAGGGAGGAAATTGCAAGAGTTTTGGAGAGAGGGGCAAGTAAGCAGTCTGTTGTGGATGAGAGAGCTTGGGAAGTGAGTCAGTTGTTGTTCGCTGATGATACAGCACCGGTGGCTGATTCAGGTGAGAAACTGCACAAACTGGTGACTGAGTTTGGTAAAGTGTGTGAAAGAAGAAAGTTGAGAGTAAATGTGAATAAGAGCAAGGTTATTAGGTACAGTACGGTTGAGGGTCAAGTCAATTGGGAGGTAGGTTTGAATGGAGAAAAACTGGAAGAAGTGAAGTATTTTAGATATCTGGGAGTGGATTTGGCAGCGGATGGAAACATGGAAGCTGAAGTGAATCATAGGGTCGGGGAGGGGGCGAAAATTCTAGGAGCCTTGAAGAATGTGTGGTAGTTGAGAACATTATCTCGGAAAGCAAAAATGGGTATGTTTGAAGGAATTGTGGTTCCAACAATGTTATATGGTTGCGAGGCGTGGGCTATGGATAGAGTTGTGCGCAGCAGGGTGGATGTGCTGGAAATGAGATGTTTGAGGACAATATGTGGTGTGAGGTGGTTTGATCGAGCAAGTAATAATAGGGTAAGAGAGATGTGTGGAATAAAAAGAGTGTGGTTGAGAGAGCAGAAGAGGGTGTTTTGAAATGGTTTGGGCACATGGAGAGAATGAGTGAGGAAAGATTGACAAGAGGATATATGTGTCGGAGGTGGAGGGAGCAAGGAGAAGAGGGAGACCAAATTGGAGGTGGAAAGATGGAGTGAAAAAGATTTTGTTGTGATCGGGGCCTGAACATGCAGGAGGGTGAAAGGAGGGCAAGGAATAGAGTGAATTGGAGCGATGTGGTGTACCAGGGTTGAGTGCTGTCGGTGGATTGATTCAGGGCATGTGGGGCGTCTGGGGTAAACCATGGAAAGCTGTGTAGGTATGTATATTTGCGTGTGTGGATGTATATAATGTGTATGGGGGGGGTTGGGCCATTTCTTTCGTCTGTTTCCTTGCGCTACTCGCAAACGCGGGAGACAGCGACAAAAAAAAAAATATATTTATATATATATATATATATTTATATTATATATATATATATATATATATATATATTATTATTATTATTATTATTATACTTTGTGCTGTCTCCCGCGTTTGCGAGGTAGCGCAAGGAAACAGACGAAAGAAATGGCCCAACCCCCCCCATACACATGTATATACATACGCCCACACACGCAAATATACATACCTACACAGCTTTCCATGGTTTACCCCAGACGCTTCACATGCCTTGATTCAATCCACTGACAGCACGTCAACCCCGGTATACCACATCGCTCCAATTCACTCTATTCCTTGCCCTCCTTTCACCCTCCTGCATGTTCAGGCCCCGATCACACAAAATCTTTTTCACTCCATCTTTCCACCTCCAATTTGGTCTCCCTCTTCTCCTTGTTCCCTCCACCTCCGACACATATATCCTCTTGGTCAATCTTTCCTCACTCATCCTCTCCATGTGCCCAAACCACTTCAAAACACCCTCTTCTGCTCTCTCAACCACGCTCTTTTTATTTCCACACATCTCTCTTACCCTTACGTTACTCACTCGATCAAACCACCTCACACCACACATTGTCCTCAAACATCTCATTTCCAGCACATCCATCCTCCTGCGCACAACTCTATCCATAGCCCACGCCTCGCAACCATACAACATTGTTGGAACCACTATTCCTTCAAACATACCCATTTTTGCTTTCCGAGATAATGTTCTCGACTTCCACACATTCTTCAAGGCCCCCAGGATTTTCGCCCCCTCCCCCACCCTATGATCCACCTCCGCTTCCATGGTTCCATCCGCTGCCAGATCCACTCCCAGATATCTAAAACACTTCACTTCCTCCAGTTTTTCTCCATTCAAACTCACCTCCCAACTGACTTGACCCTCAACCCTACTGTACCTAATAACCTTGCTCTTATTCACATTTACTCTTAACTTTCTTCTTCCACACACTTTTCCAAACTCAGTCACCAGCTTCTGCAGTTTCTCACATGAATCAGCCACCAGCGCTGTATCATCAGCGAACAACAACTGACTCACTTCCCAAGCTCTCTCATCCCCAACAGACTTCATACTTGCCCCTCTTTCCAAAACTCTTGCATTTACCTCCCTAACAACCCCATCCATAAACAAATTAAACAACCATGGAGACATCACACACCCCTGCCGCAAACCTACATTCACTGAGAACCAATCACTCTCCTCTCTTCCTACACGTACACATGCCTTACATCCTCGATAAAAACTTTTCACTGCTTCTAACAACTTTCCTCCCACACCATATATTCTTAATACCTTCCACAGAGCATCTCTATCAACTCTATCATATGCCTTCTCCAGATCCATAAATGCTACATACAAATCCATTTACTTTTCTAAGTATTTCTCACATACATTCTTCAAAGCAAACACCTGATCCACACATCCTCTACCACTTCTGAAACCACACTGCTCTTCCCAATCTGATGCTCTGTACATGCCTTCACCCTCTCAATCAATACCCTCCCATATAATTTACCAGGAATACTCAACAAACTTATACCTCTGTAATTTGAGCACTCACTCTTATCCCCTTTGCCTTTGTACAATGGCACTATGCACGCATTCCGCCAATCCTCAGGCACCTCACCATGAGTCATACATACATTAAATAACCTTACCAACCAGTCAACAATACAGTCACCCCCTTTTTTAATAAATTCCACTGCAATACCATCCAAACCTGCTGCCTTGCCGGCTTTCATCTTCCGCAAAGCTTTCACTACCTCTTCTCTGTTTACCAAATCATTTTCCCTAACCCTCTCACTTTGCACACCACCTCGACCAAAACACCCCATATCTGCCACTCTATCATCAAACACATTCAACAAACCTTCAAAATACTCACTCCATCTCCTTCTCACATCACCACTACTTGTTATCACCTCCCCATTTGCGCCCTTCACTAAAGTTCCCATTTGCTCCCTTGTCTTACGCACTTTATTTACCTCCTTCCAGAACATCTTTTTATTCTCCCTAAAATTTAATGATACTCTCTCACCCCAACTCTCATTTGCCCTTTTTTTCACCTCTTGCACCTTTCTCTTGACCTCCTGTCTCTTTCTTTTATACATCTCCCACTCAATTGCATTTTTTCCCTGCAAAAATCGTCCAAATGCCTCTCTCTTCTCTTTCACTAATACTCTTACTTCTTCATCCCACCACTCACTACCCTTTCTAATCAACCCACCTCCCACTCTTCTCATGCCATCAAGAGAGGCAAGTGTTTTGGGAGCAGCTGAATGAGTGTGTTAGTGGTTTTGATGCACGAGACCGGGTTATAGTGATGGGTGATTTGAATGCAAAGGTGAGTAATGTGGCAGTTGGGGGAATAATTGGTATACATGGGGTGTTCAGTGTTGTAAATGGAAATGGTGAAGAGCTTGTAGATTTATGTGCTGAAAAAGGACTGATGATTGGGAATACCTGGTTTAAAAAGCGAGATATACATAAGTATACTTATGTAAGTAGGAGAGATGGCCAGAGAGCATTATTGGATTACGTGTTAATTGACAGGCGTGCGAAAGAGAGACTTTTGGATGTCAATGTGCTGAGAGGTGCAACTGGAGGGATGTCTGATCATTATCTTGTGGAGGCTAAGGTGAAGATTAGTATGGGTTTTCAGAAAAGAAGAGTGAATGTTGGGGTGAAGAAGGTGGTGAGAGTAAGTGAGCTTGGGAAGGAGACCTGTGTGAAGAAGTATCAGGAGAGACTATGTACAGAATGGAAAAAGGTGAGAACAATGGAAGTAAGGGGAGTGGGGGAGGAATGGGATGTATTTAGGGAATCAGTGATGGATTGCGCAAAAGATGCTTGTGGCATGAGAAGAGTGGGAGGTGGGCTGTTTAGAAAGGGTAGTGAGTGGTGGGATGAAGAAGTAAGAGTATTAGTGAAAGAGAAGAGAGAGGCATTTGGATGATTTTTGCAGGGAAAAAATGCAATTGAGTGGGAGAAGTATAAAAGAAAGAGACAGGAGGTCAAGAGAAAGGTGCAAGAGGTGAAAAAAAGGGCAAATGAGAGTTGGGGTGAGAGACTATCAGTAAATTTTAGGGAGAATAAAAAGATGTTCTGGAAGGAGGTAAATAAAGTGCGTAAGACAAGGGAGCAAATGGGAACTTCAGTGAAGGGCGCAAATGGGGAGGTGATAACAAGTAGTGGTGATGTGAGAAGGAGATGGAATGAGTATTTTGAAGGTTTGTTGAATGTGTCTGATGACAGAGTGGCAGATATAGGGTGTTTGGGTCGAGGTGGTGTGCAAAGTGAGAGGGTTAGGGAAAATGATTTGGTAAACAGAGAAGAGGTAGTAAAAGCTTTGCGGAAGATGAAAGCCGGCAAGGCAGCAGGTTTGGATGGTATTGCTGTGGAATTTATTAAAAAAGGGGGTGACTGTATTGTTGACTGGTTGGTAAGGTTATTTAATGTATGTATGACTCATGGTGAGGTGCCTGAGGATTGGCGGAATGCGTGCATAGTGCCATTGTACAAAGGCAAAGGGGATAAGAGTGAGTGCTCAAATTACAGAGGTATAAGTTTGTTGAGTATTCCTGGTAAATTATATGGGAGGGTATTGATTGAGAGGGTGAAGGCATGTACAGAGCATCAGATTGGGGAAGAGCAGTGTGGTTTCAGAAGTGGTAGAGGATGTGTGGATCAGGTGTTTGCTTTGAAGAATGTATGTGAGAAATACTTAGAAAAGCAAATGGATTTGTATGTAGCATTTATGGATCTGGAGAAGGCATATGATAGAGTTGATAGAGATGCTCTGTGGAAGGTATTAAGAATATATGGTGTGGGAGGCAAGTTGTTAGAAGCAGTGAAAAGTTTTTATCGAGGATGTAAGGCATGTGTACGTGTAGGAAGAGAGGAAAGTCATTGGTTCTCAGTGAATGTAGGTTTGCGGCAGGGGTGTGTGATGTCTCCATGGTTGTTTAATTTGTTTATGGATGGGGTTGTTAGGGAGGTAAATGCAAGAGTCTTGGAAAGAGGGGCAAGTATGAAGTCTGTTGGGGATGAGAGAGCTTGGGAAGTGAGTCAGTTGTTGTTCGCTGATGATACAGCGCTGGTGGCTGATTCATGTGAGAAACTGCAGAAGCTGGTGACGGAGTTTGGTAAAGTGTGTGGAAGAAGAAAGTTAAGAGTAAATGTGAATAAGAGCAAGGTTATTAGGTACAGTAGGGTTGAGGGTCAAGTCAATTGGGAGGTGAGTTTGAATGGTGAAAAACTGGAGGAAGTGAAGTGTTTTAGATATCTGGGAGTGGATCTGTCAGCGGATGGAACCATGGAAGCGGAAGTGGATCATAGGGTGGGGGAGGGGGCGAAAATTTTGGGAGCCTTGAAAAATGTGTGGAAGTCGAGAACATTATCCCGGAAAGCAAAAATGGGTATGTTTGAAGGAATAGTAGTTCCAACAATTTTGTATGGTTGCGAGGCGTGGGCTATGGATAGAGTTGTGCGCAGGAGGATGGATGTGCTGGAAATGAGATGTTTGAGGACAATGTGTGGTGTGAGGTGGTTTGATCGAGTAAGTAACGTAAGGGTAAGAGAGATGTGTGGAAATAAAAAGAGCGTGGTTGAGAGAGCAGAAGAGGGTGTTTTAAAATGGTTTGGGCACATGGAGAGAATGAGTGAGGAAAGATTGACCAAGAGGATATATGTGTCGGAGGTGGAGGGAACGAGGAGAAGAGGGAGACCAAATTGGAGGTGGAAAGATGGAGTGAAAAAGATTTTGTGTGATCGGGGCCTGAACATGCAGGAGGGTGAAAGGAGGGCAAGGAATAGAGTGAATTGGAGAGATGTGGTATACAGGGGTTGACGTGCTGTCAGTGGATTGAATCAAGGCATGGAAAGCTGTGTAGGTATGTATATTTGTGTGTGTGGACGTGTGTATGTACATGTGTATGGGGGGGGTTGGGCCATTTCTTTCGTCTGTTTCCTTGCGCTACCTCGCAAACGCGGGAGACAGCGACAAAGTATAAAAAAAAAAAAAAAAAAAAAAAAAATATAAGGCAGCAGGTTTGGATGGTATTGCAGTGGAATTTATTAAAAAAGGGGGTGACTGTATTGTTGACTGGTTGGTAAGGTTATTTAATGCATGTATGACTCATGGTGAGGTGCCTGAGGATTGGCGGAATGCGTGCATAGTGCCATTGTACAAAGGAAAAGGAGATAAGAGTGAGTGCTCAAATTACAGAGGTATAAGTTTGTTGAGTATTCCTGGTAAATTGTATGGGAGGGTATTGATTGAGAGGGTGAAGGCATGTACAGAGCATCAGATTGGGGAAGAGCAGTGTGGTTTCAGAAGTGGTAGAGGATGTGTGGATCAGGTGTTTGCTTTGAAGAATGTATGTGAGAAATACTTAGAAAAGCAAATGGATTTGTATGTAGCATTTATGGATCTGGAGAAGGCATATGATAGAGTTGATAGAGAAGCTCTCTGGAAGGTATTAAGAATATATGGTGTGGGAGGCAAGTTGTTAGAAGCAGTGAAAAGTTTTTATCGAGGATGTAAGGCATGTGTACGTGTAGGAAGAGAGGAAAGTGATTGGTTCTCAGTGAATGTAGGTTTGCGGCAGGGGTGTGTGATGTCTCCATGGTTGTTTAATTTGTTTATGGATGGGGTTGTTAGGGAGGTAAAGGCAAGAGTTTTGGAAAGAGGGGCAAGTATGAAGTCTGTTGGGGATGAGAGAGCTTGGGAAGTGAGTCAGTTGTTGTTCGCTGATGATACAGCGCTGGTGGCTGATTCATGTGAGAAACTGCAGAAGCTGGTGACGGAGTTTGATAAAGTGTGTGGAAGAAGAAAGTTAAGAGTAAATGTGAATAAGAGCAAGGTTATTAGGTACAGTAGGGTTGAGGGTCAAGTAAATTGGGAGGTGAGTTTGAATGGAGAAAAACTGGAGGAAGTGAAGTGTTTTAGATATCTGGGAGTGGATCTGGCAGCGGATGGAACCATGGAAGCAGAAGTGGACCATAGGGTGGGGGAGGGGGCGAAAATTCTATGAGCCTTGAAGAATGTGTGGAAGTCGAGAACATTATCTCGGAAAGCAAAAATGGGTATGTTTGAAGGAATAGTGGTTCCAACAATGTTGTATGGTTGCGAGGCGTGGGCTATGGATAGAGTTGTGCGCAGGAGGATGGATGTGCTGGAAATGAGATGTCTGAGGACAATGTGTGGTGTGAGGTGGTTTGATCGAGTAAGTAACGTAAGGGTGAGAGAGATGTGTGGAAATAAAAAGAGCGTGGTTGAGAGAGCAGAAGAGGGTGTTTTGAAATGGTTTGGGCACATGGAGAGAATGAGTGAGGAAAGGTTGACCAAGAGGATATATGTGTCGGAGGTGGAGGGAACGAGGAGAAGAGGGAGACCAAATTGGAGGTGGAAAGATGGAGTGAAAAAGATTTTGTGTGATCGGGGCCTGAACTTGCAGGAGGGTGAAAGGAGGGCAAGGAATAGAGTGAATTGGAGCAATGTGGTATACCGGGGTTGACGTGCTGTCAGTGGATTGAATCAAGACATGTGAAGCGTCTGGGGTAAACCATGGAAAGCTGTGTAGGTATGTATATTTGCGTGTGTGGACGTATGTATATACATGTGTATGGGGGGGGTTGGGCCATTTCTTTCGTCTGTTTCCTTGCGCTACCTCGCAAACGCGGGAGACAGCGACAAAGTATAAAAAAAAAAAAAAAAAAAAATATATATATATATATATATATATATATATATATATATATATATATATATATATATATATATATATATATATATCCCTGGAGGTAGGGGAGAAAGAATACTTCCCAGGTGTTCGCTGCGTGTTGTAGAAGGCGACTAAAAGGAGAGGGAGCGGGGGGCTGGAAATCCTCCCCTCTCATCATATTTTTTTTAATTTTCCAAAAGAAGGAGCAGAGAAGGGGGCCAGGTGAGGATATTCCCTCAAAGGCCCAGTCCTCTGTTCTTAACGCTACCTCGCTACCGCGGGAAATGGCGAATAGTTTGAAAGAAGGAAAGAAAATATATATATATATATTTATATATATATATATATATAGTATGAAGTCTGTTGGGGATGAGAGAGCTTGGGAAGTGAGTCAGTTGTTGTTCGCTGATGATACAGCGCTGGTGGCTGATTCATGTGAGAAACTGCAGAAGCTGGTGACTGAGTTTGGTAAAGTGTGTGGAAGAAGAAAGTTAAGAGTAAATGTGAATAAGAGCAAGGTTATTAGGTACAGTAGGGTTGAGGGTCAAGTCAATTGGGAGGTGAGTTTGAATGAAGAAAAACTGGAGGAAGTGAAGTGTTTAGATATCTGGGAGTGGATCTGGCAGCGGATGGAACCATGGAAGCGGAAGTGGATCATAGGGTGGGGGAGGGGGCGAAAATTCTGGGGGCCTTGAAGAATGTGTGGAAGTCGAGAACATTATCTCGGAAAGCAAAAATGGGTATGTTTGAAGGAATAGTGGTTCCAACAATGTTGTATGGTTGCGAGGCGTGGGCTATGGATAGAGTTGTGCGCAGGAGGATGGATGGGCTGGAAATGAGATGTTTGAGGACAATGTGTGGTGTGAGGTGGTTTGATTGAGTGAGTAACTTAAGGGTAAGAGAGATGTGTGGAAATAAAAAGAGCGTGGTTGAGAAAGCAGAAGAGGGTGTTTTGAAGTGGTTTGGGCACATAGAGAGAATGAGTGAGGAAAGATTGACCAAGAGGATATATGTGTCGGAGGTGGAGGGAACGAGGAGAAGAGGGAGACCAAATTGGAGGTGGAAAGATGGAGTGAAAAAGACTTTGTGTGATCGGGGCCTGAACATGCAGGAGGGTGAAAGGAGGGCAAGGAATAGAGTGAATTGGAGCGATGTGGTATACCGGGATTGACGTGCTGTCAGTGGATTGAATCAAGGTATGTGAAGCGTCTGGGGTAAACCATGGAAAGCTGTGTAGGTATGTATATTTGCGTGTGTGGACGTATGTATATACATGTGTATGGGGGGGGTTGGGCCATTTCTTTCATCTGTTTCCTTGCGCTACCTCGCAAACGCGGGAGACAGCGACAAAGTATAATAATAATATAATATATATATATATGTATATATATATATATATATATATATATATATATATATATATATATATATATATATATATATATGTAGGTTTGCAGCAGGGGTGTGTGATGTCTCCATGGTTGTTTAATTTGTTTATGGATGGGGTTGTTAGGGAGGTAAATGCAAGTTTTGGAAAGAGGGGCAAGTATGAAGTCTGTTGGGGATGAGAGAGCTTGGGAAGTGAGTCAGTTGTTGTTCGCTGATGATACAGCGCTGGTGGCTGATTCATGTGAGAAACTGCAGAAGCTGGTGACTGAGTTTGGAAAAGTGTGTGGAAGAAGAAAGTTAAGAGTAAATGTGAATAAGAGCAAGGTTATTAGGTACAGTAGGGTTGAGGGTCAAGTCAATTGGGAGGTGAGTTTGAATGGAGAAAAACTGGAGGAAGTGAAGTGTTTTAGATATCTGGGAGTGGATCTGTCAGCGGATGGAACCATGGAAGCGGAAGTGGATCATAGGGTGGGGGAGGGGGCGAAAATCCTGGGGGCCTTGAAGAATGTGTGGAAGTCGAGAACATTATCTCGGAAAGCAAAAATGGGTATGTTTGAAGGAATAGTGGTTCCAACAATGTTGTATGGTTGCGAGGCGTGGGCTATGGATAGAGTTGTGCGCAGGAGGATGGATGTGCTGGAAATGAGATGTTTGAGGACAATGTGTGGTGTGAGGTGGTTTGATCGAGTGAGTAACGTAAGGGTAAGAGAGATGTGTGGAAATAAAAAGAGCGTGGTTGAGAGAGCAGAAGAGGGTGTTTTGAAATGGTTTGGGCACATGGAGAGGATGAGTGAGGAAAGATTGACCAAGAGGATATATGTGTCGGAGGTGGAGGGAACAAGGAGAAGAGGGAGACCAAATTGGAGGTGGAAAGATGGAGTGAAAAAGATTTTGTGTGATCGGGGCCTGAACATGCAGGAGGGTGAAAGGAGGGCAAGGAATAGAGTGAATTGGAGCGCTGTGGTATACCGGGGTTGACGTGCTGTCAGTGGATTGAAGCAAGGCATGTGAAGCGTCTGGGGTAAACCATGGAAAGCTGTGTAGGTATGTATATTTGCGTGTGTGGACGTATGTATATACATGTGTATGGGGGGGGTTGGGCCATTTCTTTCGTCTGTTTCCTTGCGCTCCCTCGCAAACGCGGGAGACAGCGACAAAGTATAATAAATAAATAAATAAATATATATATTTTTTTTTTTTTTTTTTTTTTTTTTTTTTAGACTTTGTATGTATGTATGACTCATGGTGAGGTGCCTGAGGATTGGCGGAATGCGTGCATAGTGCCATTGTACAAAGGCAAAGGGGATAAGAGTGAGTGCTCAAATTACAGAGGTATAAGTTTGTTGAGTATTCCTGGTAAATTATATGGGAGGGTATTGATTGAGAGGGTGAAGGCATGTACAGAGCATCAGATTGGGGAAGAGCAGTGTGGTTTCAGAAGTGGTAGAGGATGTGTGGATCAGGTGTTTGCTTTGAAGAATGTATGTGAGAAAGTGAAGGGCGTAAATGGGGAGGTGATAACAAGTAGTGGTGATGTGAGAAGGAGATGGAATGAGTATTTTGAAGGTTTGTTGAATGTGTCTGATGACAGAGTGGCAGATATAGGGTGTTTTGGTCGAGGTGGTGTGCAAAGTGAGAGGGTTAGGGAAAATGATTTGGTAAACAGAGAAGAGGTAGTAAAAGCTTTGCGGAAGATGAAAGCCGGCAAGGCAGCAGGTTTGGATGGTATTGCAGTGGAATTTATTAAAAAAGGGGGTGACTGTATTGCTGACTGGTTGGTAAGGTTATTTAATGTATGTATGACTCATGGTGAGGTGCCTGAGGATTGGCGGAATGCGTGCATAGTGCCATTGTACAAAGGCAAAGGGGATAAGAGTGAGTGCTCAAATTACAGAGGTATAAGTTTGTTGAGTATTCCTGGTACATTATATGGGAGGGTATTGATTGAGAGGGTGAAGGCATGTACAGAGCATCAGATTGGGGAAGAGCAGTGCGGTTTCAGAAGTGGTAGAGGATGTGTGGATCAGGTGTTTGCTTTGAAGAATGTATGTGAGAAATACTTAGAAAAGCAAATGGATTTGTATGTAGCATTTATGGATCTGGAGAAGGCATATGATAGAGTTGATAGAGATGCTCTGTGGAAGGTATTAAGAATATATGGTGTGGGAGGCAAGTTGTTAGAAGCAGTGAAAAGTTTTTATCGAGGATGTAAGGCATGTGTACGTGTAGGAAGAGAGGAAAGTGATTGGTTCTCAGTGAATGTAGGTTTGCGGCAGGGGTGTGTGATGTCTCCATGGTTGTTTAATTTGTTTATGGATGGGGTTGTTAGGGAGGTGAATGCAAGAGTCCTGGAAAGAGGGGCAAGTATGAAGTCTGTTGGGGATGAGAGAGCCTGGGAAGTGAGTCAGTTGTTGTTCGCTGATGATACAGCACTGGTGGCTGATTCATGTGAGAAACTGCAGAAGCTGGTGACTGAGTTTGGTAAAGTGTGTGGAAGAAGAAAGTTAAGAGTAAATGTGAATAAGAGCAAGGTTATTAGGTACAGTAGGGTTGAGGGTCAAGTCAATTGGGAGGTAAGTTTGAATGGAGAAAAACTGGAGGAAGTGAAGTGTTTTAGATATCTGGGAGTGGATCTGTCAGCGGATGGAACCATGGAAGCGGAAGTGGATCATAGGGTGGGGGAGGGGGCGAAAATTTTGGGAGCCTTGAAAAATGTGTGGAAGTCGAGAACATTATCTCGGAAAGCAAAAATGGGTATGTTTGAAGGAATAGTGGTTCCAACAATGTTGTATGGTTGCGAGGCGTGGGCTATGGATAGAGTTGTGCGCAGGAGGATGGATGTGCTGGAAATGAGATGTTTGAGGACAATGTGTGGTGTGAGGTGGTTTGATCGAGTAAGTAACGTAAGGGTAAGAGAGATGTGTGGAAATAAAAAGAGCGTGGTTGAGAGAGCAGAAGAGGGTGTTTTGAAATGGTTTGGGCACATGGAGAGAATGAGTGAGGAAAGATTGACCAAGAGGATATATGTGTCGGAGGTGGAGGGAACGAGGAGAAGAGGGAGACCAAATTGGAGGTGGAAAGATGGAGTGAAAAAGATTTTGTGTGATCGGGGCCTGAACATGCAGGAGGGTGTAAGGAGGGCAAGGAATAGAGTGAATTGGAGCGATGTGGTATACAGGGGTTGACGTGCTGTCAGTGGAGTGAATCAAGGCATGTGAGGCGTCTGGGGTGGACCATGGAAAGCTGTGTAGGTATGTATACACGTGTGTGGACATGTGTATGTACATGTGTATGGGGGGGGGGGGGGGTTGGGCCATATATATATATATATATATATATATATATATATATATATATATATATATATATATTTTTTTTTTTTTTTTTTCAAACTATTCGCCATTTACCGCGTTAGCGAGGTAGCGTTAAGAACAGAGGACTGGGCCTTTGAGGGAACATCCTAACCTGGCCCCCTTCTCTGTTCCTTCTTTTGGAAAAAAAAAAAAAGAGAGGGGAGGATTTCCAGCCACCCGCTCCCTCCCCTTTTAGTCGCCTTCTACGGCACGCAGGGAATACGTGGGAAGTATTCTTTCTCCCCTAACCCCAGGGATATATATATATATATATATATATCCTGGGCCTTTGAGGGAACATCCTAACCTGGCCCCCTTCTCTGTTCCTTCTTTTGGAAAAAAAAAAAAAACGAGAGGGGAGGATTTCCAGCCCCCCACTCCCTCCCCTTTTAGTCGCCTTCTACGACAGGCAGGGAATACGTGGGAAGTATTCTTAATCCCCTATCCCCAGGGATATATATATATATATATATATATATATATATATATATATATATATATATATATATATATATATATATATATATTTTTTTTTTTTTTTTTTTTTTTTTTTTCATACTATTCGCCATTTCCCGCATTAGCGAGGTAGCGCTAAGAACAGAGGACTGGGCCTTTGAGGGAATATCCTCACCTGGCCCCCTTCTCTGTTCCTTCTTTGGAAAAAAAAAAAAAAACGAGAGGGGAGGATTTCCAGCCTCCCGCTCCCTTCCCTTTTAGTCGCCTTCTACGACACGCAGGGAATACGTGGGAAGTATTCTTTCTCCCCTATATTTTTTTTTTTTTTTTTTTTTTTTTTCAAACTATTCGCCATTTACCGCGTTAGCGAGGTAGCGTTAAGAACAGAGGACTGGGCCTTTGAGGGAACATCCTAACCTGGCCCCCTTCTCTGTTCCTTCTTTTGGAAAAAAAAAAAAAAAAGAGAGGGGAGGATTTCCAGCCACCCGCTCCCTCCCCTTTTAGTCGCCTTCTACGGCACGCAGGGAATACGTGGGAAGTATTCTTTCTCCCCTAACCCCAGGGATATATATATATATATATATATATATATATCCTGGGCCTTTGAGGGAACATCCTAACCTGGCCCCCTTCTCTGTTCCTTCTTTTGGAAAAAAAAAAAAAAGAGAGGGGAGGATTTCCAGCCACCCGCTCCCTCCCCTTTTAGTCGCCTTCTACGGCACGCAGGGAATACGTGGGAAGTATTCTTTCTCCCCTAACCCCAGGGATATATATATATATATATATATATATATATATATATATATATATATATATATATATATATATAAATATATATATATATATATATATATATATATATATATATATATATATATATATATATATACACATACATATCAACATATACACATATACATACATAGTATACATACACATACATACATAGTATGTATTCTTTCTATCCTTTCATACATATTCACTATTTCCCACTTAGTGAGGCAGTGTCAAGAACAGTCGACAGCCTCAAAAGGAAAAAAAATCCTCATCTGGCTGGCTCCCCTCTCTGTCCGTTTTGGGGAAAAAATGAAAAGAAGGGGAGGATTTCCAGACCCTTGCCTTTTAGTCGCCTTCTACTGAGATCGATATGTTGTCAATGGATTGAAGCATGCCCTTATCTATTCCCAGCACCACTGTACCCCACGGAAACAGCATCACCACCCCATGCATCAGTGAAGTAGCACCAGGAAACAAACAAAAAAAAAAAATGCCACATTCACTCACACTCATTCTCTAGCTCTCATGTGCAATGCACCAAAACCACAGCTCCGTATCCACATCCAGGCCCCCCTTACATTTTGCAATTTTTCACTTACATGATTAAGTGCAGTAAATCTATGGAAACCATTGTTTTTCCTATGAATTAAGAGGTATGCATTTGTAGTTAAGGAATGTTTGTTACCAGACTGGCCAATCCTGGATTGTGTTGTTACTAGAGAGGCCAATTCTGGATAAAGTTTAAATCTTCTTATAAATTTTCAAATCAAAATTTTTGCTATTCATTCAGAAAAAATCTTAATGATGGAGAAAAAAATCAATCATATTTGATACCTAAACACATAAAGTCTACCTGAGTGTCTATGATGGTAACTATGCCTGGTGTTGGGAGATTTATTGGAGGAGTCTGCTGGGCAGGAGATCCTCCCCGTTGCCCCATTAGATTGGATGCCACACTCTCACTCAGTTCTTTAAGACCCTGGAGGAAGATAATGACAACCTTGGTATTATATATATCAATATTCTAGAAATAAACACTAAAGCTTACAAAATAATTAACTACAAATACCCTACTCCAACAGAATTCAGAGGATGAAAAGCTAATAATTTTGCTCAGGTAAGTCATCAATACAATTCTCTTCCATCTATTCATAATACATCTTTTCCAACTACAGTACACAGAAAGGGGAGAAAAATATTTCCATTCCAATTAGCAACAGTTAAAAAGTTACCTGTGAATCAAACACACACATGGCAATTGACTCTCCCTATCTCTCCTAATTCCCCTTTGCATCACTCCTATTCTCCCTTATTTTAGGTTTTGTGTCTGTGAATGATAAAAGTAATTAGCACAACTTGCAACTTTCTGTAATAATATCAAGTGAAATAATTAGCAACAGAAAAACTTGTATGAGCTGACCATTTCCACAAAAAAATCATCACATATCAATCTTTTGAAGATGAAAGCCACATCATATGAAAAAATATAATTTTCAAGCCGAGTATAAAACTAAATTTCACTCTTTAATTTTTCATACAAAAATTACTTTAACCATCTGTAAAGCATCCTTTTAGGATATATACCTTCAATTGCCCTCTGTTATGTAGTTCTCCTAACAAAGCCATATAATTCAAGCAGTCAAACTAGGCAAATACTTGAATGAGGTCTGATTCACAAACAATGCACACACTATACTGCATCCTAGATAGCTGCATGATAAATTCCACTACAAAACAAAGGATAATCCCCTTTCACTTTCCTTATGTGATTCTTCACCATTCTTGCTAATTCAACAATGACATAGCTAAACCTTAGGACACTCTACCTGTATACAATTATGTGATATTTCCTGTTTTCAATTCAATTTTCTGTTTTAAGTTACCTCACTATTTCAAAAATAAATCTATAGCTCCCAAATCTACATGGATGGCTGGGCAGGTGCAATACATGAACTGCATTGCTCAACTTCCAGGAAGCACATCTTTATGATAAGAGAAAGTTTTCAGAGAAGCATTTCTTTCAAAAATCTCATAGAATTCCAAAACCCTTGACATTTCATGATCTTGCATGGCATCTTTAACTATGAAATACTTTCTCAGGTTCTTCACCTTACAGTAATTGTCTGATTGGCTGATTTTACTAATTCTCCACACCAACTGTAAAACTGTGAAATCTTGTCTTTGAACAAGGAGCAAGATACCAAAGAATAGAGTAAAGACTGTTAGCTGTACAACTGACCAGGTATATAATCACCAAACTGTAACTTCATGGGTTTCATTTGCCCTACCCTGGATAATGAAATATTAGATATCTTTAAGTGACCATTAAAACTAAAAAATCTAAATAGAATTACCACTGACAATTTGGGTCACTTCAGTAACAACAATGACTGAAACAATGTCCATGCCATCTCATATTGTCTTGAAGACAAATCCCAGTTGTAATGCATCAGTAAATTTGCAATCTCAGATCCATTGTCTTTATCGTAAAGATTTTAGTGATGAATATACACTATTCCCAAATATTAAAATTGGAAGTTCCAATGAATTTTCACAGGTCTTTGGAGGCAAGGCTGGTTTGGCCACTAAGGAGTTATCAATACCAGTCATTCTAAGCCACAGTCATTTGCTAAATGCTACAAAAAGAATATTCCATGAAGGAAAAGGGCAGAGATACCTTATACAGCTTGTCTAAATCAAACAAATTTACTGCACTCACAAATGCTTGTAGGGGAAGAGACACATTACCCATTAATTTGTGATTGGCTATTATTATAAACAATTCCACCTCTGGATCGACCCCCTAACAATAGGATCCACATGAATAAGTCCTCTGTCCCCACCAGAAATGTTCCAGACCAGGCACTCACTTACATGAAAGACTTCAGGAACAGATTTTCTTCTACAGGTTGAAGATATATTGAAAAATGTTCCCTCTATTGTGACAAAACCCCAACATGTTTTCTAAAATAATGAATTAATATACACTCTTTGGCTTATTTTCATGAATAATATACACCACTGTCAATTACCTTAAACAGGAATGGGAAAAGCCAGAGAATAAGACCAGTCCCTTGGCCCATCATAACCTGAGAGGCTTCTGTATAAATTTTTGGATAACCAGGCATTTCATCATTGACCTTCTGATGTAACACTCACTGATGTAAAGACCGTTAAACTTTCTAATGTGGTTTTTAATAAAAATAGAGCATTTTTCTCTTCACAATTTGTAAACGAGTTTTTCATCATGAGGCTATCTGCTTTAAAAAACTTTGCCACATGGATTTGCAATTACTGCAAAGTTAAGCAGATCTATAATACTTTCCACTTTCCTGCATGTGATCCAGTTAACAAAATTCTAAGCATTACCATAAACTTTTCTGGGAAATCTGGTGGAAGGGAAAAGAAGCAATTTCCATATCCCTTATGAATACTAACAACTCGATTGTCTATGAAAGAACAAATACAGTCTGCCTTCATACTTATTTACATATAAGTCTGGCCTTGACTTGAGCAAAGGCTACCCCTCTCAATGAATGACACTGAGAAACTGAGGGTTGGTAGAAGGGTGGGAGGAGGGTAAGATGGTGATGCTGTAAATCATTATAGCATGACTTTTTAATAAGAATTCTCACACAGCTATCCAGGGAACATTTATGCCGCATTCTTTGCATGCACTTAACACAACAGTAGCATAACTTATCATGTATTGTCCAACCTCAGTGATGTTATTAGAACTACATAATGGAGGCAGGTGGAGGGGTTGACTCAAATAAGGCCTCTCTTTCCTACAAACTACAGGATACCAAAGCAACGACATTCAAGTATGAAACACATCAAATCCTTTCCCAAATCTATCTGAAAAAATTTCTCTAAATGCAATAATACCACGTACTATTCACTATGATTTTGCAACTAACATAAATTAAGGACAAGATAATCCTGATTTCAAGTTTTCCTTCACCTGACAGTTAACCACTCCAATCATCACTATGTTCAGCACATATGGCTCGATGGCAAAGTGGATATCTTAAATGATAGTTAATGAATATCTATCATCTTTGCAGGTATAAAATAATTTAACATTCTATCTTAAAAGTAAAAGCAGTATGAATGAATGCACAAGTTAAGGAAATATTCTAAAATAATTCAAACATTTATAGTGAAATATGATTTATTCTATGAAAGGAAGTGTAATCTTTTCATGCCAGAATCAAGAAGGACTGACAGAAGGATGCACAGAAGGAAGATGGTGCACAATAGAAATACTTCTTGGTCATAAAGAATATTTTAGCTAATATGATGAAACCGGATACTTATGTTTCTGAAAAAAAAAACCAAGCATGTGATACACAAAAAAAAAATGTCTTACTGCCACATGGCATATACAAAACACTGTTCAGTGATTATTTGAACCTAATAAAGTCCACAATGTAACACAGTATGCAGTGCTGTAATGTGAATGGTTTAAAAGAAGAGGAAATATGCTTAAAGACCTGTAATATCACTGATGATGGTCAATATCTATGGATGTCATAATGTATGATGTGAGATTTGGAATGCATGGATATGGGATAAACATAAATCATAGGAGGCATAAATTAGAGACTGCTGGCTGCAGTTACTGTACACTTATAATGTTGTCTTACTACTAAAATGATGAGTTTTGTACAGAAAACTATGCAGTGATGCTATTTCATTAGCATACTAAGATAATGAGTCAGAAGGAAAAGTAAGCTTTTTTAATGAAATGTCCTGAAGGCTGTTAAGAATGAATGCAAGTAAAAGCAAAATTTTTCTCTTAAAAAAGGTGTGGTCACACTGTTAAGTTTTGAAAGATAAAATTGAAAATTAGAGTGAATAATGTATCTAAGAACAATGTCTAATAAAGATCATACTGGGAAAGCAGATACCATATGCCTTGTAATGTTGAAGTAACTGGGGTGCTTTGAGAGCATTTGCAAATGGGAAGAAGTCTGGTATGGAATAAGAAAGAAAAATTTATTCTTCCAATTCTTCCTTGTGGATGTGAAACCAATGGTTTCAAAAGCTGCAGAAAACATAATCTATGCAACATTACAAGAATTAAAAACATGACAGGCTAATTGACAGAGTTGAGAGAAAGATGTGCGGGGGTTCAGGTATGGACAAGAAAAACATACTATGTACAGTGGCTGAATTCATGACAGCACTAGTAGCTGGTGCAAAGGCAGAACATGCAATAGATAGAAAGACCTATGATCAAACTTTAGGGACTTATGAATATGTCAACATGTACATGCTGAGGAATGACAAATATCTATACACAATGAAGACAAACATTAAATAAAATCTGAAACATGAGATAAAATCTAGAAAAAAAACAGCGATGTGTCTAAAAGATAAAACAAGTATGCTAGCAAAAGGAGCACACAAAAAGCATGAACAGCTGTGGACGTCCTAATTTACTTTGTCTTACTTAACATGACTTCAGGATATGAATAACATTTTTTTCATTACAGGATTGAGGATGTCCTTGCTTACTCAGTTTTGTTTTTGACCAAATTGTAGTTCTGTATTTATTTGGACAGTCAGTAGGGGACAGGGGAGTAAAATTACAACCCGCATATTCTGTGTTTCATGTGAGGTGATGAACAGAGGCATGAGCAAGGGGCTGGAAACCCTCCCCTCTTGTATCACACCTTAAAAACAGAAACAGAGAAAGAAGCCTTATGAGGAATCTTCCCTACAGATTCAGGCTGGGGTGTCTGAATGTGCATGGTCATAATCAGGATGAATAGAGAGGAAGCTTCAATGTTTGATTAAAGATTCTTGGATACTTCGGCTCTGAGCAAAAGAGTTGAAGGGTAAGGAGATGGAGTGGTTTGCAAATGTTCAGAGGGCAAAATCTAGAGTCAGTGGAAGGAAAGGAGAAAAGCAAGAGGTGACACTTTTGGTGAGGAATTAGCTGTTGTACTAAAATGAGTGAAACAAAGCTCAAGGGTAAAGGGGAAGAGTGGTTTGGGAATGTCTTGGGAGTAAAGTCAGGGGTTAGTGAGAGGACAAGAGCAAGAGAAGGAGTAGCAATACTCCTGAAACAGGAGTGGTGGGAGTATGTGATAGAGTGTAAGAAAGTAAACTCTAGATTGATATGGGTAAAACTGAAAGTTGATGGGGAGAGATGGGTGATTATTGGTGCATATGCACCTGGGCATGAGAAGAAAGATCATGAGAGGCAAGTGTTTTGGGAGCAGCTGAATGAGTGTGTTAGTGGTTTTGATGCACGAGACTGGGTTATAGTGATGGGTGATTTGAATGCAAAGGTGAGTAATGTGGCAGTTGAGGGAATAATTGGTATACATGGGGTGTTCAGTGTTGTAAATGGAAATGGTGAAGAGCTTGTAGATTTGTGTGCTGAAAAAGGACTGGTGATTGGGAATACCTGGTTTAAAAAGAGAGATATACATAAGTATACGTATGTATGCAGGAGAGATGGCCAGAGAGCGTTACTGGATTACGTGTTAATTGATAGGTGCGCAAAAGAGAGACTTCTGGATGTTAATGTGCTGAGAGGTGCAACTGGAGGGATGTCTGATCATTATCTTGTGGAGGCAAAGGTGAAGATTTGTAGAGGTTTTCAGAAAAGAAGAGAGAATGTTGGGGTGAAGAGAGTGGTGAGAGTAGGTGAGCTTGGGAAGGAGACTTGTGTGAGGAAGTACCAGGAGAGACTGAGTACAGAATGGAAAAAGGTGAGAACAAAGGAGGTAAGGGGAGTGGGGGAGGAATGGGATGTATTTTGGGAAGCAGTGATGGCTTGCGCAAAAGATGCTTGTGGCATGAGAAGCGTGGGAGGAGGGCAGATTAGAAAGGGTAGTGAGTGGTGCGATGAAGAAGTAAGATTATTAGTGAAAGAGAAGAGAAAGGCATTTGGACAATTTTTACAAGGAAATAATGCAAATGAGTGGGAGATGTATAAAGGAAAGAGGCAGGAGGTCAAGAGAAAGGTGAGAGAGGTGAAAAAGAGGGCAAATGAGAGTTGGAGTGAGAGAGTATCATTAAATTTTAGGGAAAATAAAAAGATGTTTTGGAAGGAGGTAAATAAAGTGCATAAGATGAGGGAACAAATGGGAACTTCAGTGAAGGGGGATAATGGGAAGGTGATAACAAGTAGTGGTGATGTGAGAAGGAGATGAAGTGAGTATTTTGAGAGTTTGTTGAATGTATTTCATGACAGAGTGGCAGATATAGGGTGTTTTGGTCAAAGTGGTGTGCAAAGTGAGAGGGTCAGGGAAAATGATTTGGTAAACAGAGAAGAGGTAGTAAAAGCTTTGCGGAAGATGAAAGTCGGCAAGGCAGCGGGTCTGGATGGTACTGCAGTGGAATTTATTAAAAAAGGGGGTGACTGTATTGTTGACTGGTTAGTGAGGTTATCTAATGTATGTATGATTCATGGTAAGGTGCCTGAGGATTGGCAGAATGCTTGCATAGTGCCATTGTACAAAGGCAAAGGGGACAAAGGTGAGTGCTCAAATTACAGAGGTATAAGTTTGTTGAGTACTCCTGGGAAATTATATGGAAGGGTATTGATTGAGAGGGTAGAGGCATGTACAGACCATCAGACTGGGAAAGAGCAGTGTGGTTTCAGAAGTGGTAGAGGATGTGTGGATCAGGTGTTTGCTTTGAAGAATGTATGAGAGAAATACTTAGAAAAACAAATGTATTTGTACGTAGCATTTATGGATCTGGCGAAGGCATATGACAGAGTTGATAGAGATGCTCTGTAGAAGGTATTAAGAATATATGGTGTGGGAGGCAAGTTGTTAGAAGCAGTGAAAAGTTTTTAACAAGGATGTAAGGCATGTGTACATGTAGGAAGAGAGGAAAGTGATTGGTTCTCAGTGAATGTAGGTTTGCGGTAGGGGTGTATGATGTCTACATGGTTGTTTAATTTGCTTATGGATGGGGTTGTTAGGGAGGTGAATGCAAGAGTTTTGGAAAGAGGGGCAAGTATGAAGTCTGTTGTGGATGAGAGAGCTTGGGAAGTGAGTCAATTGTTGTTTGCTAATGATACAGTGCTGGTGGCTGATTCATGTGAGAAACTACAGTAGCTGGTGACTGAGTTTGGTAAAGTGGGTGAAAGAAGAAAGCTGAGAGTAAATGTCAATAAGAGCAAAGGTTATTAGGTACAGTAGGGTTGAGGGTCAAGCCAATTGGGAGGTAAGTTTAAACGGAGAAAAACTGGAGGAAGTGAAGTGTTTTAGATATCTGGGAGTGGATCTGGCAGAGGATGGAACCATGGAAGCGGAAGTGGATCATAGGGTGGGGAAGGGGGCAAAAGTTCTGGGAGCCTTGAAGAATGTGTGGAAGTTGAGAACATTATCTCGGAAAGCAAAAATGGGTATGTTTGAAGGAATAGTGGTTCCAACAATGTTGTATGGTTGCGAGGCGTGAGCTATCGATAGAGTTGTGCGCAGCAGGGTGAATGTGCTGGAAATGAGATGTTTGAGGACAATGTGTGGTGTGAGGTGGTTTGATCGAGTAAGTAATAATAAGGTAAGAGAGATGTGTAGTAATAAAAAGAGTGTGGTTGAGAGAGCAGAAGAGGGTGTTTTGAAATGGTTTGGTCACATGGAGAGAATGAGTGAGGAAAGATTGACCAAGAGGATATATGTGTCAGAGGTGGAGGGAACGAGAAGTGGGAGACCAAATTGGGAGTGAAAAAGATTTTGAGTGATTGGGGCCTGAACATGCAGGAGGGTGAAAGGTGTGCAAGGAATAGAGTGAATTGGAACAATGTGGTATACCGGGGTCGACGTGCAGTCAATGGATTGAACCAGGGCATGTGAAGCCTCTGGGGTAAACCATGGAAAGTTCTGTGGGGCCTGGATGTGGAAAAGGAGCTGTGGTGTCGGTGCATTATTACATGACAGCTAGAGACTGAGCATGAACGAATGGGGCCTTTGTTATCTTTTCCTAGCACTACCTCGCACACATGAGGGGGGAGGAGGTTGTTATTTCATATGTGGCAAGGTGGCAATGGGAATGAATAAAGGCAGACAGTATGAATTAAGTACATGTGTGTACATGTATATGTCTGTGTGTGTGTGTATATATGTATACAATGAGATGTATAGGTATGTATATTTGCGTGTGTGGACATGTATGTATATACATGTGTATGTGGGTGGGTTGGGCCATTCTTTCGTCTGTTTCCTTGTGCTACCTCGCTAACGCGGGAGACAGCGACAAAGCAAAATAAATAAATAAATACTAAAATGAAGTGAATTAAATTGTTATATCATATCAGATAATGACAGAGGAATGAATTTTAATGATTATGCACAAGGTAAATTAGGGAAGTAAAGAAGAAATGAAGGAGGAGAGTAAGAATTCTGACAGTTTTGATGTAAAGGATTGAATTTTAATGTTCAAGGATCTGGATGTAAGTGTGACGCATGCCTGAAGTAAATGAAAATGGGAAGAGTATGTTGAGTTGTGTACTGAAATCAGAATGATGATTAGAAATACACTGTGTACAAAAAGGTGAATATACAAATATAAGCAGATAAGTGGGGTGCATGTGCAATGGCTGATTACTTGTTGGTGTAAGGAAGAGTGAAAGTTAAGGATACGAGACAATAACATATATGTGAAAGTGGTGAAAATGAGAGAGCCTGGGTAGCTGGCCTGCATGAAAAGATACCAGGAGAGATAAAAAATGGCATAGGGTTATAATATATAAAGAAGAGTGGAAGGCATATAAGGATGCAAAGTTTAAGTGTGCAAACAGAATGTGTGGCATGTGGAAGGTGAGATGTGGATGTATGAGAAATGTCTGAGATTAGAGAACTGTGGAAGTTAAATCACTAGTGAAAGAGAAAAGGAAGGCATTTCAATGGCATATGGCATATGCAGAAAAGGGGTACAGGTAATTGGGAGTAGTAAAAGAAAAAGCAGTAGTAGTAAGTCAAGAGAAAGGTATGTGAGCTGGAAAATAAAGCAAATGTGAGATGGAGGAGTGGTAACAGGCAAAGAAGATCTGGAAAGGAGGTGGAATGAGCACTGTAAAAGTCCAAAAAATGTGGTGAATGATATGGAGTTGATATGGTATGTTCTGAGACAAAGTAACAAGGCTGTGGATGGTAGTCTCTGATCTCCATTATAACTGTTCTGATGAGGGCACTGTTCATTTGCTACTGATGTTATTACTTTAAAAAAGCAGAAAAGGCAATCAGGTTTAACTTAAGCTTCTTCATAATCTAGATTATCTGCTTTATAATCACTACAAATTACATCCCTTTTTTGAAGCTTTGGCACCTATTCCACCCTATACTCAAGGGATTGGATTATGGTTGTTATGTAGGTTAACCAATTTTCTTCCAACTGTTGGCTCAAAAGTAAATGTTTTTGAGAATCTTAAAGGAATTTAATCATGCAATTCTCAATTGCAATTACTGAATAAAAAAATTCAGGCCATTTATCTCTGAAAAAAAAAATAAAAATGAGGCATTCTAAGTATGAAGGTATAGAGTACCTGAAACAAGATGAAGCTTTCTAAAGCAGCGGTGTTATAAAAAATAACCATAAACAAAATCCATGTGCAAAAAATCGATGCCATGACAAGCCCCTATTCATTACAAACCTTAGTAAGAGACTTGGCAGCATGAAAGGCAAATACATAAGACCTTAACACATGAAGTGATCACTGAAGAAAACTTTGTCAAGAAACTTAGTGGTCATAAATAAACTTAAACAAAAAATCTATCCAGTCAGATATTATGATAATCAACTTCTTAAATGTATGTACAGTTTTTAGCTTATAATACTCTCTCCTCCCTCTTTTTCCTTACTGCCTAATCTTTTCTGCTTCGTTTTTGCCGACTGAAAACACTTACTCTCTCTTTTTCTCCTGTAAACATGCATATTCACATACACAAAAGCTGCAATATAAGACTGTTTCACAAATGTTTTATCAAAGTCGTTCATAGAAGACAATTGGTAGGGCATCCATGGTACCATCTTACCTAAAATGTCCTAAATGATCTCATATTTCCCCTGCCTCTATCAGTATTCTGTCATCAGTACTGCCTACCACTCATAATAAGCGACCAAGAAACACAACAAAGAAAGGAAAAGGTAGAGATCGTGTTACATGTAACACAGTTAAATTCATGATGGAACTGCTATACAACCTCCCTGCCCATCCCTATCTTTACCAATTATAATGTTATCGATCCATCTTGGACACCAAAAAATGAAGCATCTTACCTCTGCCAGAACAGAAAACTTGTTCATTATTATTCATCCTTATTTTTGTCACTCACAAATTTTTAATCAGCAAACCTACAGAACTATGAATATATTCCAAGACCACACGACAGTTAGCTCAGATTGCATGATTCAATAAAGTATGGGACTACTTTTCCTTCTCCTTAAAGTATGAGATTGCTTTCCAATTATGCTTTCTCCAATTTCTGATTTCCTTTCTTAATTTGTCTATTTTTCAACCTTCCATAGTTTTCCCTACTTTATCAATTCCAACCTTCATGATATTCACAAACAATTCTTAGTGTTCTACCATTAACAATGGTGGATAAACATAATTTATTCACTTTCTTTATACTTGCTTAATTCTCCAACTCACTCTTTCTCCTGTAAACATGCATTTTCACACATGGAAAAGCTGTAATGTCAGACTGTTTCACAAATGTTTCATCAAAGTCGTTCATAAAAGACAATGGGTAATGCATCCATCATACCATCTTATCTATTTATCTATCTATTTATTATACTTTGTTGCTGCCTCCAGCGTTGACAAGGTAGCGCAAGGAAACAGATGAAAGAATGGCCCAACCCACCCACATACACATGTATGCGTCCACACACGCACACATACATACCCATACATTTCAACGTATACATATAAATATATATGCACAGACATATAAATATTATTTTTTTTATTATACTTTGTCGCTGTCTCCCGCGTTTGCGAGGTAGCGCAAGGAAACAGACGAAAGAAATGGCCCAACCCCCCCCCCCCATACACATGTATATACATACGCCCACACACGCAAATATACATACCTACACAGCTTTCCATGGTTTACCCCAGACGCTTCACATGCCCCGATTCAATCCACTGACAGCACGTCAACCCCGGTATACCACATCGCTCCAATTCACTCTATTCCTTGCCCTCCTTTCACCCTCCTGCATGTTCAGGCCCCGATCACACAAAATCTTTTTCACTCCATCTTTCCACCTCCAATTTGGTCTCCCTCTTCTCCTTGTTCCCTCCACCTCCGACACATATATCCTCTTGGTCAATCTTTCCTCACTCATCCTCTCCATATGCCCAAACCACTTCAAAACACCCTCTTCTGCTCTCTCAACCACGCTCTTTTTATTTCCACACATCTCTCTTACCCTTACGTTGCTCACTCGATCAAACCACCTCACACCACACATTGTCCTCAAACATCTCATTTCCAGCACATCCATCCTCCTGCGCACAACTCTATCCATAGCCCATGCCTCGCAACCATACAACATTGTTGGAACCACTATTCCTTCAAACATACCCATTTTTGCTTTCCGAGATAATGTTCTCGACTTCCACACATTCTTCAAGGCCCCCAGGATTTTCGCCCCCTCCCCCACCCTATGATCCACCTCCGCTTCCATGGTTCCATCCGCTGCCAGATCCACTCCCAGATATCTAAAACACTTCACTTCCTCCAGTTTTTCTCCATTCAAACTCACCTATAAATATCACCTATAAACTCACATATAAATATATACACATGTAAATAATTCATACTTGCTGCCTTTATTCATTCCTGTCACCACCCCGCCACACATGAAATGATGACCCCCTCCCCAAGCATGCGCACGAGGTAGCGCTAGGAAAAGACAACAAAGGCCACATTCATTCACACTCAGTCTCTAGCTGTCATGTATAATGCACCAACACCACAGCTTCCTTTCCACATCCAGGCCCCACAAAACTTTCCATGGTTTACACCAGACGCTTCACATGCTCTGGTTCAATCTATTGACAGAACGTCACCCTGGTATACCACATCGTTCCAATTCACTCTATTCCTTGCACGCCTTTCACCCTCCTGCATGTTCAGGCCCCGATCGCTCAAAATCTTTTTCACTCCATCTTTCCACCTTCAATTTGGTCTCCCATTTCTCCTCATTCCCTCTACCTCTGACACATATATCCTCTTGGTCAATCTTTCCTCACTCATTCTCTCCATGTGACCAAACCATTTCAAAACACCCTCTTCTGCTCTCTCAACCACATTCTTTTTATTACAACACATCTCTCTTACCCTTTCATTACTTACTCGATCACACCACCTCACATCACATATTGTCCTCAAACATCTCATTTCCAAAACATCCACCCTCCTCCGCACAGCTCTATCTATAGCCCACGCTTCGCAACCATATAACATTGTCGGAACCACTATTCCTTCAAACATACCCATTTTTGCTTTCCAAAATAATGTTCTCGCCTTCCACACATTTTTCAACGGTCCCAGAACTTTCGCCCCCCTCCCCTCACCCTGTGACTCACTTCCCCTTCCATGGTTCCATCCGCTGCCAAATCCACTACCAGATATCTAAAACACTTCGCTTCCTTCAGTTTTCTCCATTCAAACTTACCTCCCAACTGACTTGTCCTTCAACACTACTGTACCTAATAACCTTGCTCTTATTCACATTTACTCTCAGCTTTCTTCTTTCACCAAACTCAGTCACCAGCTTCTGCAGTTTCTCACATGAATCAGCCACCAGTGCTGTATCATCAGCGAACAACTGACTCACTTCCCAAGCTCTCTCATCCACAACAGACTGCATACTTGCCCTCTCTCCAAAACTCTTGTATTCACCTCCCTAACAACCCTATCCATAAACAAATTAAACAACCATGGAGATATCACGCACCCCTGCCACAAACCAACATTCACTGAGAACCAATCACTTTCCTCTCTTCCTACTGGTACACATGCCTTACATCCTCGATTAAAACTTTTCACTGCTTCTAGCAACTTGCCTCCCGTACCATATATTCTTAATACCTTCCACAGAGCATCTCTATCAACTCTATCATATGCCTTCTCCAGATCCATAAATGCCACATACAAATCCATTTGCTTTTCTAAGTATTTCTCACATACATTCTTCAAAGCAAACACCTGATCCACACATCCTCTACCACTTCTAAAACCACACTGCTCTACCCCAGTCTGATGCTCTGTACATGCTTTCACCCTCTCAATCAATACCCTCCCATATAATTTTCCAGGAATACTCAACAAACTTATACCTCTGTAATTTGAACACTCACCCTTATCCCCTTTGCCTTTGTATAATGGCACTATGCATGCATTCTGCCAATTCTCAGGCACTGCACCATGAGTCATTTTTTTTTTTTTTTTTTTTTTTACTTTGTCGCTGTCTCCCGCGTTTGCGAGGTAGCGCAAGGAAACAGACGAAAGAAATGGCCCAACCCCCCCCCATACACATGTATATACATACGTCCACACACGCAAATATACATACCTACACAGCTTTCCATGGTTTACCCCAGACGCTTCACATGTCTTGATTCAATCCACTGACAGCACGTCAACCCCGGTATACCACATTGCTCCAATTCACTCTATTCCTTGCCCTCCTTTCACCCTCCTGCAAGTTCAGGCCCCGATCACACAAAATCTTTTTCACTCCATCTTTCCACCTCCAATTTGGTCTCCCTCTTCTCCTTGTTCCCTCCACCTCCGACACATATATCCTCTTGGTCAACCTTTCCTCACTCATTCTCTCCATGTGCCCAAACCATTTCAAAACACCCTCTTCTGCTCTCTCAACCACGCTCTTTTTATTTCCACACATCTCTCTCACCCTTACGTTACTTACTCGATCAAACCACCTCACACCACACATTGTCCTCAGACATCTCATTTCCAGCACATCCATCCTCCTGCGCACAACTCTATCCATAGCCCACGCCTCGCAACCATACAACATTGTTGGAACCACTATTCCTTCAAACATACCCATTTTTGCTTTCCGAGATAATGTTCTCGACTTCCACACATTCTTCAAGGCTCCCAGAATTTTCGCCCCCTCCCCCACCCTATGGTCCACTTCTGCTTCCATGGTTCCATCCGCTGCCAGATCCACTCCCAGATATCTAAAACACTTCACTTCCTCCAGTTTTTCTCCATTCAAACTCACCTCCCAATTGACTTGACCCTCAACCCTACTGTACCTAATAACCTTGCTCTTATTCACATTTACTCTTAACTTTCTTCTTCCACACACTTTATCAAACTCCGTTACCAGCTTCTGCAGTTTCTCACATGAATCAGCCACCAGCGCTGTATCATCAGCGAACAACAACTGACTCACTTCCCAAGCTCTCTCATCCCCAACAGACTTCATACTTGCCCCTCTTTCCAAAACTCTTGCCTTTACCTCCCTAACAACCCCATCCATAAACAAATTAAACAACCATGGAGACATCACACACCCCTGCCGCAAACCTACATTCACTGAGAACCAATCACTTTCCTCTCTTCCTACACGTACACATGCCTTACATCCTCGATAAAAACTTTTCACTGCTTCTAACAACTTGCCTCCCACACCATATATTCTTAATACCTTCCACAGAGCATCTCTATCAACTCTATCATATGCCTTCTCCAGATCCATAAATGCTACATACAAATCCATTTGCTTTTCTAAGTATTTCTCACATACATTCTTCAAAGCAAACACCTGATCCACACATCCTCTACCACTTCTGAAACCACACTGCTCTTCCCCAATCTGATGCTCTGTACATGCCTTCACCCTCTCAATCAATACCCTCCCATACAATTTACCAGGAATACTCAACAAACTTATACCTCTGTAATTTGAGCACTCACTCTTATCCCCTTTTCCTTTGTACAATGGCACTATGCACGCATTCCTCCAATCCTCAGGCACCTCACCATGAGTCATACATACATTAAATAACCTTACCAACCAGTCAACAATACAGTCACCCCCTTTTTTAATAAATTCCACTGCAATACCATCCAAACCTGCTGCCTTGCCGGCTTTCATCTTCCGCAAAGCTTTCACTACCTATTCTCTGTTTACCAAATCGTTTTCCCTAACCCTCTCACTTTGCACACCACCTCGACCAAAACACCCTATATCTGCCACTCTATCATCAGACACATTCAACAAACCTTCAAAATACTCACTCCATCTCCTTCTCACATCACCACTACTTGTTATCACCTCCCCATTTGCGCCCTTCACTAAAGTTCCCATTTGCTCCCTTGTCTTATGCACTTTATTTACCTCCTTCCAGAACATCTTTTTATTTTCCCTAAAATTTAATGACACTCTCTCACCCCAACTCTCATTTGCCCTTTTTTTCACCTCTTGCACCTTTCTCTTGACCTCCTGTCTCTTTCTTTTATACATCTCCCACTCAATTGCATTTTTTCCCTGCAAAAATCGTCCAAATGCCTCTCTCTTCTCTTTCACTAATACTCTTACTTCTTCATCCCACCACTCACTACCCTTTCTAATCAACCCACCTCCCACTCTTCTCATGCCACAAGCATCTTTTGCGCAATCCATCACTGACTCCCTAAATACATCCCATTCCTCCCCCACTCCCCTTACTTCCATTGTTCTCACCTTTTTCCATTCTGTACACAGTCTCTCCTGGTACTTCCTCACACAGGTCTCCTTCCCAAGCTCACTTACTCTCACCACCTTCTTCACCCCAACATTCACTCTTCTTTTCTGAAAACCCATACAAATCTTCACCTTAGCCTCCACAAGATAATGATCAGACATCCCTCCAGTTGCACCTCTCAGCACATTAACATCCAAAAGTCTCTCTTTCGCACGCCTGTCAATTAACACGTAATCCAATAACGCTCTCTGGCCATCTCTCCTACTTACATAAGTGTACTTATGTATATCTCGCTTTTTAAACCAGGTATTCTCAATCATCAGTCCTTTTTCAGCACATAAATCTACAAGCTCTTCACCATTTCCATTTACAACACTGAACACCCCATGTATACCAATTATTCCCTCAACTGCCACATTACTCACCTTTGCATTCAAATCACCCATCACTATAACCCGGTCTCGTGCATCAAAACCACTAACACACTCATTCAGCTGCTCCCAAAACACTTGCCTCTCATGATCTTTCTTCTCATGCCCAGGTGCATATGCACCAATAATCACCCACCTCTCTCCATCAACTTTCAGTTTTACCCATATTATTCGAGAATTTACTTTCTTACATTCTATCACATACTCCCACAACTCCTGTTTCAGGAGTATTGCTACTCCTTCCCTTGCTCTTGTCCTCTCACTAACCCCTGACTTTACTCCCCAGACATTCCCAAACCACTCTTCTCCTTTACCCTTGAGCTTCGTTTCACTCAGAGCCAAAACATCCAGGTTCCTTTCCTCAAACATACTACCTATCTCTCCTTTTTTCACATCTTGGTTACATCCACACACATTTAGGCACCCCACTCTGAGCCTTCGAGGAGGATGAGCACTCCCCGCGTGACTCCTTCTTCTGTTTCCCATATATACATTAAATATCCTTACCAGCCAGTCAACAACACGGTCACCCCCTTTTTGATAAATTCCACTGCAATACCATCCAAACCCACTACCTTGCCGGCTTTCATCTTCCGCAAAGCTTTTACCGCCTCTTCTCTGTTTACCAAATCATTCTCCCTAACCCTCTCACTTCTCACACCACCTCGACCAAAACACCCTATATCTGCCACTATATCATCTAACGCATTCAACAAACCTTCAAAATACTCACTCCATCTCCTCACATCACCACTACTTGTTATTTCCTCCCTATTAGCCCCCTTCACCGATGTTCCCAATTGTTATCTTGTCTCACGCACTTTATTTACCTCCTTCCACAACATCTTTTTATTCTCCCTAAAATTTAATGATAATCTCACATCCCAACTCTCATTTGCCCTCTTTTTCACCTCTTTAACCTTTCTCTTGACCTTTTGCCTCTTTCTTTTATACATCTCCCAGTCAATTGCACTATTTCCCTGCAAAAATTGTCCAAATGCCTCTCTCTTCTCTTTCACTAATAATCTTACTTCTTCATCCCACCACTCACTCTACCCTTTCTAATCTGCCCTCCTTCCATGCTTCTCATACCACAAGCATCTTTTGCACAAGCCATTGCCGCTTCCCTAAATACATCCCATTCCTCCCCCACTCCCATTACGTCCTTATCTAACACGTTCTAAATGTTCTAATATTTCCCTTACCTCTATAAGTATTCTGTCATCAGAATTGCCTGCCATCCATAATAAGCGACCAAGCAACAAAACAAAGACAGGATAAGGTAGAGATCATGCTACATGTAATGCAGTAACGTTCATGATGAAACTACTATACAACCTCCCTGCTCATCCTATCTTTACCAATTACAACATTATCGATCTGTCTTGGTAACCAAAAAATCAAGCATTTTATCTCCACTAGAACAGAAAACTTGCTCATTATCATTCACCCTTGTTTTTGTCACTGAAGAGAATTTACTTAGCAAACCTACAGAACTATGGATATATTCCATGACCACATGACAGTAGGCACAGACTGCATGATTCAATATAGTGTGGGATTACTTTTCCTTCCCCTTTAAATATGAGATTGCTCCATTTATCCTTTCTCCCAATTCTGATTTACTATCTTAATTTGTCCATTTTTTTTTTATCTTCCATAGTTTTCTCTATTTTACCAATTACAACTTTGATGAGATATTCATATATGACTCTTAGTGCTTTACCATTAACAACAGTGGATAAACCTAATTCATTCACTTTCTTTTTTACCATATCATTATACTTAATTGCTGTCTCCTGGGTTAGCAGGGAAGTGCAAGAAAACAGACGAGGAATAACCCAACCCACCCACATACAAATGTATATGCAACAATGCCCACACACGCACATATACATACATATACATTTCATCATATACATAGCCATATACATATATATACACATGTACATATTCATACTTGCTGCCTTCATCCATTCCAGTCACCAACCTACCACACATGAAATAGCATCTGCCTCCCCCTCCAGCAAAGTTGGGCCAGGAAAAGACAAAAAAGGCCAAATTCGTTCACACTCAGTCTCTAGCTGTCATGTGTAATACACCAAAACCACAGCTCCCTATCCACATCCAGGCCCCACAGACCTTTCCATGGTTTACCTCAGACACTTCATATACCCTGGTTCAATCCAATGACAGCACATCGATGCTGGTATACCACATCATTCCAATTCACTCTATTCCTTGCATACCTTTCATCCTCCTGCATGTTCAGGCCCCCATCGCTCAAAATCATTTTCACTCCATCCTTCCATTTCCAATTTGGTCTCCTGCATCTCCTTCTTCCCTCCACCTCTGACATATATATCCTCTTTGTTAGTCCTTCCTCACTCATTCTCTCAATGTGTCCAAACCCTCTTCTGCTCTCTCATCCACACTCTTTTTATTACCACACATCTCTCTTACCCTTTCATCACTTACCACATATTTTCCTCAAACATTTCTTTTATTACCACACATCTCTCTTACCCTTTCATTACTTACCACATATTTTCCTCAAACATTTCATTCCCAACACATCCACCCTCCTCTGCACAATCCTACCTACAGCCCATGCCTCACAACCATATAACATTGTTGGAACCACAATTCCTTCAAACATACTTTCTTTATACTTACTTATTTCTCTAACTGTCCTTTATAAAATCCTGACATAAACTGGCTCTAATGCAAAAATCCTGCTAAAATCTGATTATGAATTTACCAAACAGTTAGGAATTGCTTATACTTAAAACAGAAACAAACATCTTCCTTATTAACAAACATTAAAGTCTACACACCTTGGTCAGGGATTTGGCAGCATGAAAGACTGTAGCTTTGTACGACGTGGAACCCTCAGGAACCATTCCACTACATGACTGGTGAAGAGGAACCAAGCGCCGGTCAGCATATGCTAGCCAACGGTCACCTAAAGCTATTGGATTTACACTGAAAGACACAGAAATATAGATAAATTAGAGCAAGGAATAGGTCTATAGTATACCAGAGATGGGGGCATGGGAGGAGAATCAGTTGCTGTTTACAGCTCTGGTAGCAGAAACCTGAAAGAGACTTAAAGAGCATGAAAGGAGAAAGCTGAGGAAATGTGAAAAAAGTAAAGTAATTAAGCAGAAGACTGGAGAATGTCAGGGCATGAGCGGCATGACAGGATTTCTCTACGGGGCAAATGCAACCTAGTTATGTCTGATGCCCCTGACACCCAATTTCTAACTATTTCTCTTTATAAAACCCCTCACAACTTACTCATTTCCCTTGATGGCTCTGTAATTCCATCACTTAACTCAATAAATATCCATTGTAACAGTGAACTTATTTTGGAAACCCCAAATTACTCTAATAGATAATGTTACCCAAAGAAAATTGGGAGTTCTGTTCACATACTGTAAATTATTCTCTTTTGATTATACAAAAGACTGATTCACCCTTAAATGGAATACTGCTCTCACATCTAGGTAGGTTCTAGCTCTACACTCAGCAGTGGCTCTTCTTACCTCTTCTAGAGATACTACTGTGGTTTCTGTTCCCAAGAACTGCTTGCCTGTGTGCCCCCATCTTTAGCTTGCCAGCATCATATAAAGCAAGCTACTGTATCATACAATGACTGTGTAGCCAGCAATGTTTGTTCCTATCTCTATAATGCAAATTGAACTCTTTTACCCATTCATCATCCCTAACAGTTATGACATTCAAACCACTGCTCTCTCTCTCTCTCTCTCTTTTATATATTTCAATTAAGGCCTGGCCTTGATATGTACTTTAGTCCATGACGGAAGCCTTTGAAAAAAAAAAAATGAAAGTTTTGAAGCTAGAATGCCTTAGACAAGGTTCTGGTAATAGTCATGACTTTATCCATCCCAAATAGGGGCAACAGAACAAAATCAAGAGAATGCATACTTAAAATCCGACAAGAGCTAGCAAGACTTAGTTGTACATACCTTGGACCAGGACAGGGGTAGCATGTGGTGACTGTGAATGTGTCTTCCAGAGTTGCAGCATCAAACACAGCCAATTTCTCCGGAAAAGCAATGACTATGACATTCTTATTTGCATGAATGTCATGAACTGGATGTTTGAATTTTATAATTTTAACCTGAAAGAAAAAAATTCTGTCTTTAAACTTTTACATAAAAAACTCTAGGTTTTGAATCTCAAGCTATCAGCAACAAACAATGAAACATTTTCACTATCATGTTGGTTTTAGTCAACAACTGAAACACTGTAAACAGTAAAACATTTTCACTATCATGTTGGTTTCAGTCATCAACTGAGACACTATCATAAGAACTACAGGGAACTACTCTTGCTCTAAATGATAGCTATTTTCTTGAACCACATTTATGTTTCTATCTATTGATCAATATTATCTCTGTTTCTTGTTCCATATGGTGGATCAGGTGTAGAGAGCCACTATCACTCTATATAAGCATATTTACCCCATACACAACATTAAAATTAAATGCACTTCAACAGTGAGTATGCCTTACTTTTTCATTATAAACATAGTTAATTCATCACGTGAAACCAGCATCTCCATTCAAACCATCCCTATCCACAAAATGCTTTCATTGTGTCATCCTTTGCACTGCATTATGTTTTAGCCCTATTTATTGGTCTATTAAACATTAGCACTTTACGTTTGTCATATACCACAGCAATATCCCATTTCTCATTCATTACTTGCCCTTATTACAATCATCTATCTTTTTCTTCACTGGTTTTACTTTCCAACCTGCATATTCCCCCTTAACAACAATTTCAATTATCATACATTCCAAAGAGAAACAGTAATTGCATCACATATAGAAGCTATATCATGGTACAAAATACTGCAGCGTGTTTCAACGTTATCCCCTGAAGGCACTAAATGGGGTTGGGGCAGGGGGCTGGAAATCCTCAGTTCTAGGATATTTGAAAGGAGTTAAGTAAGAGGGGTGGAAGCAAGGAGTTGGAAATCTTCCCTTCATAATCATTCCTCTTCAAAAGAAGGAAAAGAAGAAAGAGTTAAGAAAGGACTCTTCCTCTATAGCTTCATCGTCTATTCCTGATACTAACAACATAAGGTGGGGAATGGCAAAAGAAAAAAAAATCCTATACCATCCTCTTAAACATATCACTTTCAAATGAAAAAAAAAACATATCACCAACATTTAAAAATCTAAAAGATTATACAAACTGGCTGAGCTATCACATTTAGGAGACACCATTTACCTACACAATAAAAAATTCAAAATATCTAAGAAAATTATGAAGACTATCTTAACATGTATACTTTAATATCAGTGTAAAAGAACACACCTTCCAGACATACCTGTTCACCAGTTTTTAGAGAAATAAAGGAGACTGAACAGAACTGAGGGCCAGGTCCAGCAGTATCACAGAGTGCAATCAATGGCCGCTTGAGGGAATAATGGTCAACAGTATCACGTGAAACCAGCATCTCCATTCAAACCATCCCTATCCACAAAATGCTTTCATTGTGTCATCCTTTGCACTGCATTATGTTTTAGCCCTATTTATTGGTCTATTAAACATTAGCACTTTACGTTTGTCATATACCACAGCAATATCCCATTTCTCATTCATTACTTGCCCTTATTACAATCATCTATCTTTTTCTTCACTGGTTTTACTTTCCAACCTGCATATTCCCCCTTAACAACAATTTCAATTATCATACATTCCAAAGAGAAACAGTAATTGCATCACATATAGAAGCTATATCATGGTACAAAATACTGCAGCGTGTTTCAACGTTATCCCCTGAAGGCACTAAATGGGGTTGGGGCAGGGGGCTGGAAATCCTCAGTTCTAGGATATTTGAAAGGAGTTAAGTAAGAGGGGTGGAAGCAAGGAGTTGGAAATCTTCCCTTCATAATCATTCCTCTTCAAAAGAAGGAAAAGAAGAAAGAGTTAAGAAAGGACTCTTCCTCTATAGCTTCATCGTCTATTCCTGATACTAACAACATAAGGTGGGGAATGGCAAAAGAAAAAAAAATCCTATACCATCCTCTTAAACATATCACTTTCAAATGAAAAAAAAAACATATCACCAACATTTAAAAATCTAAAAGATTATACAAACTGGCTGAGCTATCACATTTAGGAGACACCATTTACCTACACAATAAAAAATTCAAAATATCTAAGAAAATTATGAAGACTATCTTAACATGTATACTTTAATATCAGTGTAAAAGAACACACCTTCCAGACATACCTGTTCACCAGTTTTTAGAGAAATAAAGGAGACTGAACAGAACTGAGGGCCAGGTCCAGCAGTATCACAGAGTGCAATCAATGGCCGCTTGAGGGAATAATGGTCAACAGTATCACGTGAAACCAGCATCTCCATTCAAACCATCCCTATCCACAAAATGCTTTCATTGTGTCATCCTTTGCACTGCATTATGTTTTAGCCCTATTTATTGGTCTATTAAACATTAGCACTTTACGTTTGTCATATACCACAGCAATATCCCATTTCTCATTCATTACTTGCCCTTATTACAATCATCTATCTTTTTCTTCACTGGTTTTACTTTCCAACCTGCATATTCCCCCTTAACAACAATTTCAATTATCATACATTCCAAAGAGAAACAGTAATTGCATCACATATAGAAGCTATATCATGGTACAAAATACTGCAGCGTGTTTCAACGTTATCCCCTGAAGGCACTAAATGGGGTTGGGGCAGGGGGCTGGAAATCCTCAGTTCTAGGATATTTGAAAGGAGTTAAGTAAGAGGGGTGGAAGCAAGGAGTTGGAAATCTTCCCTTCATAATCATTCCTCTTCAAAAGAAGGAAAAGAAGAAAGAGTTAAGAAAGGACTCTTCCTCTATAGCTTCATCGTCTATTCCTGATACTAACAACATAAGGTGGGGAATGGCAAAAGAAAAAAAAATCCTATACCATCCTCTTAAACATATCACTTTCAAATGAAAAAAAAAACATATCACCAACATTTAAAAATCTAAAAGATTATACAAACTGGCTGAGCTATCACATTTAGGAGACACCATTTACCTACACAATAAAAAATTCAAAATATCTAAGAAAATTATGAAGACTATCTTAACATGTATACTTTAATATCAGTGTAAAAGAACACACCTTCCAGACATACCTGTTCACCAGTTTTTAGAGAAATAAAGGAGACTGAACAGAACTGAGGGCCAGGTCCAGCAGTATCACAGAGTGCAATCAATGGCCGCTTGAGGGAATAATGGTCAACAGTATCACGTGAAACCAGCATCTCCATTCAAACCATCCCTATCCACAAAATGCTTTCATTGTGTCATCCTTTGCACTGCATTATGTTTTAGCCCTATTTATTGGTCTATTAAACATTAGCACTTTACGTTTGTCATATACCACAGCAATATCCCATTTCTCATTCATTACTTGCCCTTATTACAATCATCTATCTTTTTCTTCACTGGTTTTACTTTCCAACCTGCATATTCCCCCTTAACAACAATTTCAATTATCATACATTCCAAAGAGAAACAGTAATTGCATCACATATAGAAGCTATATCATGGTACAAAATACTGCAGCGTGTTTCAACGTTATCCCCTGAAGGCACTAAATGGGGTTGGGGCAGGGGGCTGGAAATCCTCAGTTCTAGGATATTTGAAAGGAGTTAAGTAAGAGGGGTGGAAGCAAGGAGTTGGAAATCTTCCCTTCATAATCATTCCTCTTCAAAAGAAGGAAAAGAAGAAAGAGTTAAGAAAGGACTCTTCCTCTATAGCTTCATCGTCTATTCCTGATACTAACAACATAAGGTGGGGAATGGCAAAAGAAAAAAAAATCCTATACCATCCTCTTAAACATATCACTTTCAAATGAAAAAAAAAACATATCACCAACATTTAAAAATCTAAAAGATTATACAAACTGGCTGAGCTATCACATTTAGGAGACACCATTTACCTACACAATAAAAAATTCAAAATATCTAAGAAAATTATGAAGACTATCTTAACATGTATACTTTAATATCAGTGTAAAAGAACACACCTTCCAGACATACCTGTTCACCAGTTTTTAGAGAAATAAAGGAGACTGAACAGAACTGAGGGCCAGGTCCAGCAGTATCACAGAGTGCAATCAATGGCCGCTTGAGGGAATAATGGTCAACAGTATCACGTGAAACCAGCATCTCCATTCAAACCATCCCTATCCACAAAATGCTTTCATTGTGTCATCCTTTGCACTGCATTATGTTTTAGCCCTATTTATTGGTCTATTAAACATTAGCACTTTACGTTTGTCATATACCACAGCAATATCCCATTTCTCATTCATTACTTGCCCTTATTACAATCATCTATCTTTTTCTTCACTGGTTTTACTTTCCAACCTGCATATTCCCCCTTAACAACAATTTCAATTATCATACATTCCAAAGAGAAACAGTAATTGCATCACATATAGAAGCTATATCATGGTACAAAATACTGCAGCGTGTTTCAACGTTATCCCCTGAAGGCACTAAATGGGGTTGGGGCAGGGGGCTGGAAATCCTCAGTTCTAGGATATTTGAAAGGAGTTAAGTAAGAGGGGTGGAAGCAAGGAGTTGGAAATCTTCCCTTCATAATCATTCCTCTTCAAAAGAAGGAAAAGAAGAAAGAGTTAAGAAAGGACTCTTCCTCTATAGCTTCATCGTCTATTCCTGATACTAACAACATAAGGTGGGGAATGGCAAAAGAAAAAAAAATCCTATACCATCCTCTTAAACATATCACTTTCAAATGAAAAAAAAAACATATCACCAACATTTAAAAATCTAAAAGATTATACAAACTGGCTGAGCTATCACATTTAGGAGACACCATTTACCTACACAATAAAAAATTCAAAATATCTAAGAAAATTATGAAGACTATCTTAACATGTATACTTTAATATCAGTGTAAAAGAACACACCTTCCAGACATACCTGTTCACCAGTTTTTAGAGAAATAAAGGAGACTGAACAGAACTGAGGGCCAGGTCCAGCAGTATCACAGAGTGCAATCAATGGCCGCTTGAGGGAATAATGGTCAACAGTATTTGCAGAAGTAGAAGGAGATGGGAGGACCTTGAGAGTTCGCACAGCTCCCTGGCGCCATGACAATACTTCCATAGCTTCTCCATTCACTGGTATCACCCAAGCCTGCAAAACACATTAAAATCCATTACAGGATCCAATACTTTTCTATTTTCAATTATGCCAGAAATTTGTGTGGGTTGTCTGAGCAGTGCCTGCAAAAAAAAAATGCCCATCTCCCAATGCATTTTCAAAGGTGATGCCACACTTACATTTTAATAATGTATCATCTCTCCATTGGCCTTGACTACCACCTGCAAGTGCCTGAGCATGGAATTAGCAAGGTTCGTGAAGTACTAGGTCCTTATTTTGGGTCCATAAAGTCTTGATCTCTTGAATGTGGCAAGGCACTGATATGGCATTGCAAGCCGCAGCTGCCTGATTGTGCAATCTGAGCACCCAGTACACCCTGAAATCCCACATGTATCCACATTTTCCTGCCTCCAGGCCAGAATTCAGGCTTGCTCCTCCTTAGAAAGATAAGAGCCAACCATCTTGAAGCACAGGTAGAAGAAATAAAGCAGTCAGGAGGAAAATTCCCATAATTAAGTAGCAGCTAGGTAAAAATATCCCTTCCCCAAGATAGCATGAAGCACACTGAGAAGGTTGCTGGTGCTCACATTGTTAGCAACACTAGTCTCAGCATCAGATGTTGTATGATGATTTCACCCTACGGGCATCATATGCTTGTACCCACAATAAACCCGAGCCATGTATTGCCTTTGAAGGTCATGCAACTTTTTTTACAATAACTGTAGAAGCTCCAGTGCATTTTGTGTCTGTACTATCTTATTCATTCAATCACTGCCATATTTATTCAATCAATCAATTAACATCCAATATGCCATTTTTGAGAACACAGCAGGGTAACTCAAGCTGATTACCTTCAAAACATCTTTATTAGAGCATTTTCCTCATGTTGCACGTACATTGTAAACATTCTGTCTCAATCTGCTTATCCATCTAATCCTCATTTTCTTCAGTATCTCTCAAAATTCCTAAATCTATGACTAACATATCCAAAACAATCTGACTGATATGTCCATTACTTCTTCAGCTTTCTTTCTTTTTCAGTTCAATCATCTAACTTCTTCATTCTTGACTCTAACCTCTCTTCTAACCCCTTAAGTTCTGTCCCTGTACATCAGTGTTTTACTGAGAAAGAACAGAGCCTGTATGAATGCATTCTCAAAATTCCTACCCACACCTAAATTTCTAAGGCTCACTATAGTACTTCAACATATACTTAACCTAATCTAAAATATAAGAAACAGCCCAACAGTGGTCTACTGGTTATTACCATCAAAGGCATGGGGGTCAATATTACAGACAGTAAATTTTCACAAGGATCCTCAGACTGGTCAGCAGAGATGTAGAAATACTCCCATGTGCTTTTTCAAATTTCAAAAGTATTTCATTTTTAACAGAAGTGGTAGCAACTTCTTAAAATTCTGTTAACAAATCAAGTACTGTTTATAGTCATATCTGCAAATTCTATACTTGAAAAATTTAAATAAAACAGAAAATACCATCTTTTGGTTATCTATATAAGCAACATCTTTCTTGATAATAATGCTTAAAATACTACATTAAGTAGTTTCTTACCTGCACTCCACAAACATATCCTATTATGAGGAGAAGAGGAGGGGAGTTGCCATTGACCTCTATCTTGTCACGAAATCGTGCTAGGTCATTGATGTCACAATAGTCGAATCGCACCCACATGATAGTTTCTTTGCCTTCATAGTGTGATGGGTTACTGTATGTCTGTGGTGCTACCTAGATATTAAAAAACAAATACCGCACATAATTACATAAATCATTTTAACACTATTGCTTATAGGAAAAGAATGAAGCATTAGAACATCTACAAGTCTCTGTCTTAACACAATGTTCTTTTGTACCCATATTCATTCTTCTTACAAACATCTGATTTCTCTTTATGTTTAGCTTTCATTCCCTTCATATCAAATTAAACCTTTTAATATGTTTCAGGCCTACTGGACATTTCTTAATGCAACTACAAATGAACATGGGTAAGGAAAATAATTAACACTGCTTTGACTACCTAAAATGAATGGACTGTAGAAATGGATAGATTATATGAATGAAATAGACAAATCATCCAGTTCCCTATATTGTTTGGATTAATATAGCTTTTGTAACTATAAGGACAAACACTATGCAGAACTTTGCCTTCAATTATTTATGACTGTGTCAAAAAGTTCTTCCAACATCTTTAATCCAGGAAATACTTTTCAAATTTCTACTAAAATTCACGTATACTTCAATTTATTATGGAAAAAGTAAATTCATCTCCATCTCCACTAAAAACTCACCTCATTGATAAAGCCAGCCACATTTTCAACAAAGGTCTTCTCTACCACAGGTTCAGGGCGAACCTGGTGACCCACTGAAGGCCGTGAGCCACGCCCACTCTCACCAGACATGGCTGATGACATTATGAGTATCCTTTAAAGGACAACAGGAAACACTTAAATAAAGAAAAGCACAAAGCTATAGAGGCACCAATACATGAATGCAAATTCAGGTAAGTGCAACATGTACCCAGATACTGAAAAAAAAAGAAAGTAAATAATGATATTCACTAAAAGAAAGACTAAGAAATTAATTTTGCACTATCAATCACTGTTTCATTCGGTAAAGGCTTCCTCAGAACAATACAATCAAAAGGTATATATTCATTTATTTATTTATTTTGCTTTGTCGCTGTCTCCCGCGTTTGCGAGGTAGCGCAAGGAAACAGACGAAAGAAATGGCCCAACCCACCCCCATACACATGTATATACATACACGTCCACACACGCAAATATACATACCCATACATCTCAATGTACACATATATATACACACACAGACATATACATATATACACATGCACACAATTCACACTTTCTGCCTTTATTCATTCCCATCGCCACCTCGCCAAACATGGAATAACATCCCCCTTCCCCCCTCATGTGTGCGAGGTAGCACTAGGAAAAGACAACAAAGGCCCCATTCGTTCACACTCAGTCTCTAGCTGTCATGTATAATGCACCAAAACCACAGCTCCCTTTCCACATCCAGGCCCCACAGAACTTTCCATTGTTTACCCGAGATGCTTCACATGCCCTGGTTCAATCCATTGACACCATGTTGACCCTGATATACCACATCATTCCAATTCATTCTATTCCTTTCATGCCTTTCACCCTCCTGCATGTTCTGGCCCCAATCACTCAAATCTTTTTCACTCCATCCTTCCATCTCCATTTGGTCTCCCATTTCTCATCGTACCCTCCACCTCTGACACATATATCCTCTTGGTCAATCTTTCCTCACTCATTCTCTCCATGTGACCAAACCATTTCAAAACACCCTCTTCTGCTCTTTCAACCACACTCTTTTTATTACCACACATCTCTCTTACCCTTTCATTACTTACTCGATCAAACCACCTCACACCACATATTGTCCTCAAACATCTCATTTCCAGCCCATCCACCCTCCTCTGCACAACTCGATCTATAGCCCAAGCCTTGCAACCACATAACATTGTTGGAACAACTATTCCTTCAAACATACCCATTTTTGCTTTCCAAGATAACGTTCTTGACTTCCACGCATTCTTCAACGCTCCCAGAACTTTCGCCCCCTCCCCCGCCCCATGATTCACTTCTGCTTCAAATGGTTCCATCTGCTGCCAAATCCACTCCCAGATATCTAAAACACTTTACTTCCTCCAGTTTTTCTCCATTCAAACTTACCTCCCAACTGACTTGTCCCTCAACCCTACTGTACCTAATAACCTTGCTCTTACTAACATTTACTTTCAGCTTTCTTCTTTCACACATCTTTCCTCATTTATTCTCTCAATATGTTCAAACTATTTCAACACACCCTCTTCTGCTCTCTCAACCACATTCTTTTTATTACCCTTTCATTAAGTACTTGATCAGACCACCTCACACCATATATTGTCCTCAAACATTTCACTTCCAACACATCCACCCTCCTCTGTACAACCCTATCTGTAGCTCATGTCTTGCAACTTTATAATATTGTTGGAACTACTATTCCTACAAACATACCAAATTTTGCTCTCCAAGATAACGTTCTCTCCTTCCCAACATTCTTCATCGCTCCCAGAACTTTCGCCCCCTACACCACCCTGTGACTCACTCCTGCTTCCACGGTTGCGTTCACTGCAAAGTCCACTCCCAGATATTTAAAACACTTCATTTCCTCCAATATTTCTCCATTCAAACTTACATCTCAGTCTACTTGTCCCTCAACCCTACTGAATGTAGTAACCTTGCTCTTATTCACACTTACACACAACTCTCTCCTTTCACACACTTTTCCAAACTCAGTCACTAACTTCTGCAGTTTCTCACTCAAATCAGCCACCAGAGCTGTGAATAAGGAAGTGCAGAAATACTTAAGGTACACAAGGATGAGAGAAAAGGCAATCTAATTATAATCTTTCATTCATCATAAGATGCACACTATACCCTGACTATATATACCTTGCGTATCTGCAATACTCATATCCGCCACTAAACACTCTGAAAATATTCTTTACCTACTAATATCTTCAACCGGAACCCCACATCCATCTATGGCTCCCATTTCCATTCTATCCCCCTCCAAGCCACTGATATCAATTATCAAACACAATGTATCCCCTGAATCTACATCCTCTTTAGCTGTCAGGTTCTTTCCTCATCTCCATTATTACACAGTGCATTTGCAACCATTTCAAACATTCTCAACCTCCCAAACTTGAATTCCCCAAATATCAGTCTTGTAATGGCACAACAACAAGTAACTGCGCATCTCTTCAGACAATTCAGTCTTCATAAACACTACCATAACTTCATCACCACTTATTTTAACTTACAAGTCTGATTTCACACCTTCATTCTATCACACTCAAAGGTTATACTACATTTTTACCTTGTTTCATGCAAACCTTTCTAATTCTTCCTTTCCAAAATTACACACACTATTCCAAAATTACACACACTAAAGGTAATTCCTGTAGAATACCTTTGATAAGGAGTATGGACAAAATGAAGATGAGGAGGTCTTTAGAAAAATGCCTGGATGAAAGCATGTTATGATGGTACAGACATGGAGAAAACAAGGCAAGTGATAGGTTGGTCAAGAAGATACACAGCAGTAAAGTAAAAAGTACAAGGATTAGAGGTAGAAAGCAAATGAGAAAGTTTGATGTGAGGATATTTCTAAGGTTAGGGATATTTCAGATGTTTCTAAGGCTAGGGATATTTCAGATTAAGGTCTAAGAGGGATAAATGGGGATCAGATACATAAACTGGAAGTACTTTATGTTTAGAGGTGGTATAAATGGAGACTTGGTCTCACTTGAATCAACTCAATATGCAAAGTGGAAACCTAAGAAGCACTTCTGTGAGTATAATAGTCCATATTGCACTCTGGAATGATGGACATGGGATATGGGTGTAATTACATTTTTGTCCAGCATAAGCAGAGATTTTTATTAGACCCTATCCCTTGAACTTATTTTACCTATGAAAAGACTTTGCCAATTGACAGGACTAGAATGTAACACTCATCATAAGAAAATTTTGAATGAAAAATAATGAGTCATATGAGTTGCATGTTGTAGTGTGTCATGTGCAAGATGGAGAGTGTGTATTTGTGGACTAAATACCATGAACCTACTTATATGTAAAGCAGAAAAATAAAAGGGAAGACAAGCCAGCCATGAACCCACTTGTATGTAAGGCAGAGAGGAAACAGAAAGTTAGGCAAGCTAGTGCAATTCTTCCTCATTGCACTATCACTAACACTCCTGAAAACCATGAGACAGTATCTCCATGGTCAGTGGTCACCTACTAACTGCATGAGTGGTGTTCTGGAGGTTATACATACCTGATCCACCCCAATAACATGACAATGAAATAATTGTAATAGTTATAAAAAGAGAGATAAAGAGATTGAAATTACATACTACAATGCCTGCCTCCCTGTAACAAGGATATACGCCTCATCTTGGCCATCCAAGTGCACAGAAGTAACTTAGGTAATCATATACTTGCACCACTATATTTAGAATTCAACTACTTACATTACATAAGAAATTTATTGGAAGTGACAAAAAATTAACATATGAGGATGTGAGAAAAAATTACACAGAAATTTCACTATACAATCAGATACATCAAGTGCCAGTAGTTCAATGCTTTGCTCCATTTTTTTTAAATAATAAATCACACTATAAAGGGGCAGTCTTTCATAATTCTTTATGTATCTTCATTTCTGTGTAGTTAATTTGTCAAAAATATATTTATACAGATGATAAATTCATTCTTGAATACTATTTATATGGATAATATTTATCAACAAAGGCTTGAATTGGAACATCACTGCTTTGCATGTTACATTTCATGTGATGTGAATAAATTCTGCCTTGTTTCTATAAGTTACAAAAATAACCCATGTGTTCTTTGAAATATTCATATCTATTACCTATCACTGTTGCTTGGTATTTATCTTAAACATGTGATCTACAACGTAAACCGTTCTACAAATCAGATAAATCTGTAACTATGGAATTAAATTTCAACTTCACTCTGATCAACAGCAGAAACTGTGAACCATAACATACCATCTCCCTACTGTCAACTCATTTCCAGTGCTACAAATAGAACTCTCTAAGGATCATCATTAAAGAAATGTTTTCCACGTTCTTATATATTACTGAAGCCCTATGTCATCCTAAGAGACGTTTGTTCAGTGTACCTCAAACCAAACAAAACTTGAGAATTTCAAGTATCCTAGGTTACGATAAGTTTGGTGTAAGTTGACTGCCACATTCATAAAAAATTCGTTATATTTAGACCTATACCTCTCTGATCTACCAAGCAATTCCCGTTTTTGGTGGATGAAGAATGGAGGTTAAGCAAGTGTACTTACCAGATGCGGAATTCTTTCTCACCCCCAAAAATTCATTCTTTTGTAGCATCATAAAATTTGCCCTACTAAGACATTTGGACAATTCAACAAATCGATTTTTAAGGTGGCACATATAGAGTAAATAATGATCTTAACTTGTAATCTAACATTATTCATAATACCTCTTCACCTTCTGAAATATACCTCCACAGTTACCCTAGCGACAAGCATAAACTTGCGTCACCCATTCAAAACAAAGGATTGCTTGCCAACCCACTGTAAGATTTAGCTTTTCCCAAATGTCATACATTTACATTTCAGTAAAATCAATCATTCGAACTATCTATTTACCTATTATACACTAACGCCTCATTGCATCGAGTCTATGATACGCTGAGTACCGTGAAACATCAAAATAAATGCAATTTTCTTTCCCTTCCCCAACTGCGTCGCACAAGCGTCAGCTGATCTTTGTTTTGTTTGTTACTGTAGTTCTGAGTATCGACGGTAGAGGGATGCAACGTGTCCGAATGTTTTCTGTACAAATGGATTTGCCTTAATACCTCACACCATAAATTAATACATATCATAGTTCATATGTCTTGTGAATGTGAAAAGTATTAAATCTATACAGATATCAATCCAACATTATTATTTGGAGACCAAGTTTATACTTAGTTCGTAAAATGATTTTAAGTTTTGCGTAAGTGAATCATCCAAAACAACACATTTTCTATTTTTATCAATCTTGGTGGTTTATCTTTCCTTGTTTCAGGGTCTTACTTTATCTTTAGCGATGTCTTTTTGTGGGTATGAACATGCTTAGCATATATTTATAGGAAGAATAACAGCAAAAATAATAATCATAATAATTACATTGATAACAATAACGGTATCAATAAATGATATTGGTAGTAATGAAACAATCTCGCTATGATATCGTAATATTAATTTCTTATGTATATAAATGCCTTTCCCACTCTAGCATAGAAGCATCAGGAACAAATGAAAATAGTCTCACTTATACACGTACTTGGCATGCATAATGTAACGAAACCAATTTTTATACATCACTGATAGACAACAATGTCACAATTTACTCACTGAAAATGATAGCGTCTTTAATGGCCACACCATCTACACTCGTTTCAATGAATAAGTTACAACAGTCAAGGGAAGCGCAGCTTGTCTTTCCACTCTCTATGCAATAGTTTAAAAAACATGTGATTCAGAGAACGTGCCACCTTAATTAAAGTCCCCGCGCCAAGTTTAAACTCCTCATCATTGAATTAACACATTTAAGGCATACAAGCATTTCTCATCCAAAAGTACCTTATAAGAGAGCTAGTATATGTAGTTGTAAGTAAACTTGATGGTACATTTCCACCCATTGTTATTTCATGGTAGTATGGCCCGGATCTGTGTTAATCCTGTACTGGACACCCTCGGTCCCAAAAAAACTTTTCACCATCTGACAGCTTTCCTCCAACACCATATATTCTCATCACCTTCCACAAGGCATCATTTTCAATCTCATCATACTCTTTATCCAAGTATGTAAGTACCACATACAAATCCCTCTCTACCTATTTTGACGCAAATTCTTCAAAGCAAACACCTTGTCCACACATCCTCTACCTTTCCCTGAAGGAACTATACCTCTGTAGTTGGAATATTCATTTTGTTTCCTATCTTTATATAGTGGCACTCTACAGGCATTCTGCCAGTCCTTATCAGCTCATTTTGAGCCATAAATGCAATTATATGTCTAAATAACCAATCAACCTATCACAACCACTTTATAAAGAAAACTATAGTCCCATACAATCCTGTTCCTTTATTCTTACTAAGGCTTTTACCACCTTGCTTTTCACCAAACCATTTGCCATAACTCAGGTTTTGCATAGCATCTTATTCTAAACATTTCACATACCTACCTTATCATCTAACACATTCAAATATTTCAATATACTCACCTTATTAGCATCTTTATTTTTACCATGTATCCAGAGGTTCCATGTTATGGAGCTCCTAGAGCATACCTCTTGGGAGAAGGGTAAGGAGGGCTCCTTTGAAATGAAGTGACCTCATTCACAGTGTTAAAATTAAATCCTTTAGATGCAGGAAAACAACTGGGTTTCACAACATTCAATTCTTTAGATACTAGATTTACACGTTTCAAGTTATGTCAAACTTAAGATTAAAATGGGACAATACAGGAAGATAAATTTGTGTTATGCAAACAGTACAGAAACAAAGAATTCTGCTTTTGAAGTTTGATCATGGATGACAAGTGATTGCTAACAGTTGATAGTAATTGTTGCTTCTCACTTCCTTCTTAAAATTTACTCATATTCTAATCAAGGTCCAGCCTCGATGTAGACTTGTGTATGAATGGAGCCTCCAACATGAAAAAAAAACACTTATTAAAGTCTATTCTTATTCTTTTTCCTTATACTTGTGAATCAGAGAAACTACATGAAACATCCACAGTTGTGCATACAGGAAAAATAATCTTGACTATTAACTAAAAAGATTTAGGCAAAGCAGAGAACCAGATTTTTTCATTCATTTTATTTAACTTGAGGCTATCAACAACTTACATAAAATCAATTACAACATCTGGAACCACCAGCATTGTAATAACTTTTATTATTACAAGAGAAGAAATTGAGAACACATGCAAACAAGGTTTATCTTCAGCAGTACAAGTAAAATTCTTTAGCTTCTCTTGTAATCATAAATTACTTTAAATCTAAAAGTCAGTTTTGATTCAACAAACAATTTGTAAAATAATATACATAAAATCTTGTAGCTTACATAAAATGTCTTTTTCAACAAAATAACATAGATAATTGATGAGTTTTAGTTTGCCAATAAAAGGGAAATCCCATAATTAGTTTTACCATGAAATTACAAAAAAGCCCTTTGAAGCAAATATCTTTTCTTTACTCAAATTAAACAATTTTTCAAGTAAAATTTACATAACCATTCATAGTCTGATAATAAACCATCCAATATTTTAAGTACATTATTTATAATTATTATGTAATGAACATATAACAATATAGAATATATATATTCACACAATAACAGGTCAAATATGTTAAATTTTTACATTTTCGTCATTTACCTATACAATAAGTATCTACCTTTGTTACATATTCATTGCTTAATTTACTCAGAGTTTAACAGTGGCATCACTATCATCCAGTGAATAATACTGGTAAGTTTAGCAGTGCTCTTGCCTATTACAGAATTTTAGAGACTAGATGAAACTTCACAAACCTGAAAATAGTAAACAAATACATGATTTACTAATGATTTGGGAAATCACAAAACAAAAAATTACAAAGGTATGAATACCAGATGCCAAAAAAAAAGTAATATTGTATACAAGTTGACTTCAGTGCCCAACACCCTGTCTACCATGAATCCAATACCTGCATTAAAAGAAAAAATAAAGATATTATTGTGAAACAACAATTCCTCAGAAACTAATAAAACTAATGCACAGTAATTCGAGAAGGCATATATCTTCAGTATTAAACAAAGTGAATTCTTGATAACATGATCTTTTGCACTGCTTAACATCCTACCATGAATTAAATATAAGGGGTTAAATAAAAGCTCATTAATTTTCAAAAATTTACTGGCCATTAATTTCTTTTCTTAATACTTGTTTAAGTTATGAAGTTGAGCTTCCCATCATTCAGCACACCTGAATCAGGCTCCTGAATATAAATTCTTAATGAATAAGCAAATTCATCCAACTAAGTGCCCCTAAATCTAGTCAGTTCATTACCTTTACCGAGGTGACTGTAGTATCAGTAAGAATTTCCTATAATGTACAGTATTGTTCTGACATCATCATGCTAAAATGAATTCAACCATAGACAGACAGGCAGACACTAGGTGACAACATAATGTCCTAAATGTAGTGGAAGAACATAATTAGCTAGCAAATTATGAGATGTAACCTAAAGTCAGCAAACTAGATGGGGCACTACATAATTCATACCTTAACTGGCAGTGTTAAATGTTTAAATACATACCTGAATCATTCATTACTTCTGGCAGTGTTAAATGTTTAAATACCTGAATCATTCATTACTTCAAGGCAGTAATTTGCTTTATTTCTACTTTTTGCATAACAGACTCCACCCATGGACATAAGTTCTTACCCTCTCCTTTTAATTTAGTCTCACTTAAGATTATCATATTGAAAAAAAATTATCAAAGAATTCCCCATTTACATAATTCATACCTTAAACTTTCGATTAACTTTCACAAAGTATGAACTTTTTCTCATGTCACAGATGCAAGGCAAATTGCCTGTCAGGATGATCCAAGATGAGCTTTTCTGATCTGATCCAGCATTTATTTGTCATAAACATCAGAAACATTTGTGTACTTATCACTTACCTTTGAAAATTCTGATATTGAATATTCAGTCATCATCATCATCATCAGAGGGAACAAATAATTCATTTTCTTCAAGGAAGCTGGCTATATTTTTACTCATTTCTGCACCAGTGAATATCCCTAGAGATGTTGCCAAGGTAACACCCATATAACCTGTGAACCAGCAAACTGATAATATCATTTAAGTGTTTTATATCTTAAATGTAGGAAGAGATGAAAGAGCTGGGCAAAAATTTCTCTTCAGAAGCTTAAACATTGCTAACATGGGGAAAGAGCAAGTGGGTACAAGAATAAGGTATAAAACTTAATCATAAGTGTGGTTAAACATACATTACAACTCAGTACAGTATTTTTTCTAAATTATTTATGGAACTATGCAATGCTACTCTGATCAACTTAAAAACTGTCCTCTGGTGTACATGCTCCCCTTCCAATCTAATGAGAACCCATAATGTATTACTATTTAGCTTAGTTCATCTACTTTGTTGAAAATCCATCAAATCCAGAAACATCCATTTCAATTCCTCCACTTCCATTGATACTACCTGCTTATAAATCTATCCTTGCATCGAGGGACTTAAAATTCCTCATCATTTTATCAAAATGCATTTCCTAGTAATGAATTGTGTTAAAAAATTCCAAGTTACATCTATCAATCCCAATTTCTCTTGAATGGTTGCTGTGTTTACTTTTAATTTGCAGTATGGTTTTGATTCATATTATCTAAGAGGTAAAAGGAATAAAATTTATATTAGTGTTCTTAATAAACGTATAAATTTACACTAGTATTCTTTATGTGTGAATTTTCCTATGTAAAAGTATTCTTCATAAATGTATGAATTTTCTTGTGTTCTATTCATCATTTTACATAATAACAGTACTCATTTTCACTCTATTATACAGGACTTCCTACCTATATTATGTTCCAGCTATATGCATCAGTCTGTTTATTATATGTTCAAAAAAAATTATCTTTACTATTTCTAAATGTGCTAAGGTGAGTATGAAAATACATAGTCTTTCTATTTCAATAAATTCATTAAAAACCAAAATTTTATCCTTCAGATGGTACATTTTATTCCATCTATACTATAATACCTACATATGTAATATCTCAAAGATCTCTTGATTTTGTGCTTCTGAGAGAATATAATGGATGATTTCTTGTTCCATTTGTTTGGTGAAACACGGTCAAAGGACACTTTAGAAAGGTTCCAGAGTACTTCTAAATAAATTATATTTATATTCTATTCATTATACTTTGTCGCCGTCTCCTGCGTTAGCGAGGTAGCACAAGGAAACAGACAAAAGAATGGCCCAACCCAACTACATACACATGTATATACATAAACGCCCACAAATGCACATATACATACCTATACATTTCAATAGATACATACATATATATATACACAGACATATAAATATATACCCCTGTACATATTCATGCATGCTGCCTTCATCCATTCCTGCCGCCATCCCGCCACCCATGAAATGGCACCCCCCTCCCCCAGCATGCGCATGAGGTAGCGCTAGGAAAAGACAACAAAGGCCACATTCATTCACACTCGGTCTCTAGCTGTCATGTGTAATGCACTGAAACCACAGCTCCCTTTCCACATCCAGGCCCCACAAAACTTTCCATGGTTTACCCCAAATGCTTCACATGCCCTGGTTCAATCCACTGACAGCACATCAACCCGGTATACCACATTGTTCTAATGCACTCTATTCCCTATCCTTTTTTTCATACTATTCGCCATTTCCCACATTAGCGAGGTAGCACTTAGAACATAGGACTGAACTTTGAGGGAATATCATCACTAAGCCCCCTTCTCTGTTCCTTCTTTTGGAAAATCAAAAACAAGAGGGGAGGAATTCCAGCCCCCCAGCTCCCTCCCCTTTCAGTCACCTTCTATGACATGCAGGGAATACAAAGGGAAGTATTCTTTCTCCCATATCCCCAGGGATAGTATATATATATATATATATATATATATATATATATATATATATATATATATATATATATATATATATACACACACACACACACACACACACACACACATATATATATATATATATATATATATATATATATATTTTTTTTTTTTTTTTCATACTATTCGCCATTTCCCGCGATAGCGAGGTAGCGTCAAGAACAGAGGACTGGGCCTTTGAGGGAATATCCTCACCTGGACCTCTTCTCTGTTCCTTCTTTTGGAAAACTAAGAGAAAAAAAAAAAAAAAAAAAAAGAGAGGGGAGGATTTCCAGCCCCCCGCTCCCTTCCCTTTTAGTCGCCTTCTACGACACGCAGGGAATACGTGGGAAGTATTCTTTCTCCCCTATCCCCAGGGAATATATATATATAATATATATATATATATATATATATATATATATATATATATATATATATATATATATACACATACACACATATATATATATATATATATATATATATATATATATATATATATATATATATATATATATTTCCCTGTGCTACCTCGCAAACGTGGGAGACAGCGGGAAAAAAAAAAAAAAAAAAATATACACACAGTAAGTACAATTCAGTACATAACCAAAACTGATTTAATTGGATATAATGCCAACTGACTGATTTCCTCTCAATCAAATCAAAAATTATCTTTTTGGGTATGAATTATGACTAAAGTCATAATACACAATATTTCTTCTCACCTCAAAATAAGACTGAAGTCTAAAGTTCTTAAAAAAAATCACATCCACCAAACTTCAGGGAAAATAAGAAAATGTTTTGGAAGGATAATGATAGTAAGAGGGGAAAAAATGGGGTCATCTGTGAAGGGTAAGTGATAACAGACAGTGATAAGGTGAAAATAGGATAAAGTGAGTACTTTAAAGGATTGAAGAATGTATGTGATGACTGTGTGGCAGATGTAGGGTGTCTGAATCGGGGAGTGGATAAAACAAACGTCATGGCAAGTGGTTTGGTGAAAAGATATGAGAAAGCCTTGAGCAGAATGAAATGTGGCAAGGTTGACAGAGTAGACTTACTGCAACTGAATTTCTTTAGAAAGGTGACTGTGTTCTGGTTTGGTTACTCAGGATTTTCAATGAATTGATCATGCTGAGAGCCACTAAATTTCCTCCAAAATTTTTCCATTCAAACTCACACCTTTTATAACCTTGCTTTTATTCACATTCACTCATGACTTTCTCCTTTCACACATTCTCCCTATCTCGGACATCATTTTTTTGAAGTTTGTCATTTGAATCTTCTGTCGCAGCTGTGTCATTAACAATCAACAACTGACTCGCCTCATAGGCCCTATCACACTCTCCAAGACCCTTGCATTCACCTCCCTCACCACCCCATCCCTAAACAGATTAAGCAGCCATGATGAAATCACACTCCTGATTCAGACCCACCTTCACCTGAAACAACTAATCTTTTCCCCACCTACTCAAACACATCTTACTCCTGTGATAAAAGTTCACTGCTTCTACTAGCTTTCCTTCTGCACAATATATTTGTAATGCCTTGCACATAGCATCACTATCAATTGTATCACATGCTCTCTCCAGATCCATAAATGCCAAATACAAATACTTCTGTGTCTCTAAGTATTACACATTCTTCAAAGCAAACACCTGCTCCACACATCCTCTACCAATCCTGAAACCATTTTGTTCCTCACCAGTCTGATGCTTTGTGCATGCCACCATCATCTCAATCACCACTCTGCTTCTTATTTTACATACACACACACATATATATTTTTTTTTTTTTTTTTTTTTCATACTGTTCGCCATTTCCCGCATTAGCGAGGTAGCGTTAAGAACAGAGGACTGGGCCTCAGAGTAAATATCCTCGCCTGACCCCCTTCTCTGTTCCTACTTTTGGAAAATTAAAAAAAAAAAAACGAGAGGGAAGGATTTCCAGCCCCCCGCTCCCTTCCCTTTTTGTCGCCTTCTACAACACGCAGGGAATACGTGGGAAGTATTCTTTCTCCCCTATCCCCAGGGAATATATATATATATATATATATATATATATACATACATATATACATATATATATATATATATATACACACAATATATATAATAGGCTTAGGTAGCAGAGTTTTCGTCTCAACCGCATGAGATATTGCGGCTTTCAGACCAGTCCCTCCATGCAAGTCGTAATGGGACAACGCAACTCAAATGATTCTTTGTTGTTATCTATATATTTTCCTGCGGTGAACGCTACGCGTTAGCCCTGCGTTTTATCAAAATATCATCGAAAATACTTGCAAATAAGTGCTCCTCTCTCTGTCTGACATCACCAGTACCACAGTTACTTACTGCGCACACGTTCTTTGCATTCACTCTGACTCGTCGCAAGATCCCCAACACCTCCTCACCTCACTCTGCTGGTCGTCCTGTAGTCTCACCCCCCCCCTCTCCCCCCCCACATATATATATATATATATATATTTATTATTTATTATTTTTTATTATACTTTGTCGCTGTCTCCCGCGTTTGCGAGGTAGCGCAAGGAAACAGACGAAAGAAATGGCCCAACCCACCCCCATACACATGTATATACATACGTCCACACACGCAAATATACATACCTACACAGCTTTCCATGGCTTACCCCAGACGCTTCACATGCCCTGATTCAATCCACCGACAGCACGTCAACCCCGGTACACCACATCGCTCCAATTCACTCTATTCCTTGCCCTCCTTTCACCCTCCTGCATGTTCAGGCCCCGATCACACAAAATCTTTTTCACTCCATCTTTCCACCTCCAATTTGGTCTCCCACTTCTCCTCGTTCCCTCCACCTCCGACACAAATATCCTCGTGGTCAATCTTTCCTCACTCATTCTCTCCATGTGCCCAAACCATTTCAAAACACCCTCTTCTGCTCTCTCAACCACGCTCTTTTTATTTCCACACATCTCTCTTACCCTTACGTTACTTACTCGATCAAACCACCTCACACCACACATTGTCCTCAAACATCTCATTTCCAGCACATCCATCCTCCTGTGCACAACTCTATCCATAGCCCACGCCTCACAACCATACAACATTGTTGGAACCACTATTCCTTCAAACATACCCATTTTTGCTTTCCGAGATAATGTTCTCGACTTCCACACATTCTTCAAGGATCCCAGGATTTTCGCCCCCTCCCCCACCCTATGATCCACTTCCGCTTCCATGGTTCCATCCGCTGCCAGATCCACTCCCAGATATCTAAAACACTTTACTTCCTCCAGTTTTGCTCCATTCAAACTTACCTCCCAATTGACTTGACCCTCAACCCTACTGTACCTAATAACCTTGCTCTTAATCACATTTACTCTCAACTTTCTTCTTTCACACACTTTCCAAACTCAGTCACCAGCTTCTGCGTTTGCGAGGTAGCGTTAAGAACAGAGGACTGGGCCTTAGAGCGAATATCCTCACCTGGCCCCCTTCTCTGTTCCCTCTTTTGGAGAATTAAAAAAAAAACGATAGGGGAGGATTTCCAGCCACCCGCTCCCTCCCCTTTTAGTCGCTTTCTACGACACGTAGGGAATACGTGGGAAGTATTCTTTCTCCCCTATCCCCAGGGATATATATATATATATATATATATATATATATATATATATATATATATATATATATATATTTATATTTTTTTTTTTTTTTATACCTCGTCGCTGTCTCCCACGTTTGCGAGGTAGCGCAAGGAAACAGACGAAAGAAATGGCCCAACCCCCCCCCATACACATGTACATACACACGTCCACACACGCAAATATACATACCTACACAGCTTTCCATGGTTTACCCCGGACGCTTCACATGCCTTGATTCAATCCACTGACAGCACGTCAACCCCTGTATACCACATCGCTCCAATTCACTCTATTCCTTGCCCTCCTTTCACCCTCCTGCATGTTCAGGCCCCGATCACACAAAATCCTTTTCACTCCATCTTTCCACCTCCAATTTGGTCTCCCTCTTCTCCTCGTTCCCTCCACCTCCGACACATATATCCTCTTGGTCAATCTTACCTCACTCATTCTCTCCATTTGACCAAACCATTTCAAAACACCCTCTTCTGCTCTCTCAACCACGCTCTTTTTATTTCCACACATCTCTCTTACCCTTACATTACTTACTCGATCAAACCACCTCACACCACACATTGTCCTCAAACATCTCATTTCCAGCACATCCATCCTCCTGCGCACAACTCTATCCATAGTCCTCGCCTCGCAACCATACAACATTGTTGGAACCACTATTCCTTCAAACATACCCATTTTTGCTTTCCAAGATAATGTTCTCGACTTCCACACATTCTTCAAGGCTCCCAGAATTTTCGCCCCCTCCCCCACCCTATGATCCACTTCCGCTTCCATGGTTCCATCCGCTGCCAGATCCACTCCCAGATATCTAAAACACTTCACTTCCTCCAGTTTTTCTCCATTCAAACTCACCTCCCAATTGAATTGACCCTCAACCCTACTGTACCTAATAACCTTGCTCTTATTCACATTTACTCTTAACTTTCTTCTTTCACACACTTTACCAAATTCAGTCACCAGCTTCTGCAGTTTCTCACATGAATCAGCCACCAGCGCTGTATCATCAGCGAACAACAACTGACTCACTTCCCAAGCTCTCTCATCCCCAACAGACTTCATATATATATATATATATATATATATATATATATATATATATTCCCAATCACCAGTCCTCTTTCAGCACATAAATCTACAAGCTCTTCACCATTTCCATTTACAACACTGAACACCCCATGTATACCAATTATTCCCTCAACTGCCACATTACTCACCTTTGCATTCAAATCACCCATCACTATAACCCGGTCTCATGCATCAAAACCACCAACGCACTCATTTAGCTGCTCCCAAAACACTTGCCTCTCATGATCTTTCTTCTCATGCCTAGGTGCATATGCACCAATAATCACCCATCTCTCTCCATCAACTTTCAGTTTTACCCATATTAATCAAGAATTTACTTTCTTACATTCTATCACATACTCCCACAACTCCTGTTTCAGGAGTACTGCTACCTCTTCCCTTGCTCTTCTGGATGTGTGGATGTGTGGACCAGGTGTCTGCTTTGAAGAATGTATGAGAGAAATACTTAGAAAAGCAAATGGATTTGTATGTAGCATTTATGGATCTGGAGAAGGCATATGATAGAGTTGATAGAGATGCTCTGTGGAAGGTATTAAGAATATATGGTGTGGGAGGCAAGTTGTTAGAAGCAGTGAAAAGTTTTTATCGAGGATGTAAGGCATGTGTACGTGTAGGAAGAGAGGAAAGTGATTGGTTCTCAGTGAATGTAGGTTTGCGGCAGGGGTGTGTGATGTCTCCATGGTTGTTTAATTTGTTTATGGATGGGGTTGTTAGGGAGGTGAATGCAAGAGTTTTGGAAAGAGGGGCAAGTATGAAGTCTGTTGGGGATGAGAGAGCTTGGGAAGTGAGTCAGTTGTTGTTCGCTGATGATACAGCGCTGGTGGCGGATTCATGTGAGAAACTGCAGAAGCTGGTGACTGAGTTTGGTAAAGTGTGTGAAAGAAGAAAGTTAAGAGTAAATGTGAATACGAGCAAGGTTATTAGGTACAGTAGGGTTGAGGGTCAAGTCAATTGGGAGGTAAGTCTGAATGGAGAAAAACTGGAGGAAGTAAAGTGTTTTAGATATCTGGGAGTGGATCTGGCAGCGGATGGAACCATGGAAGCAGAAGTGGATCATAGGGTGGGGGAGGGGGCGAAAAATCTGGGAGCCTTGAAGAATGTGTGGAAGTCAAGAACATTATCTCGGAAAGCAAAAATGGGTATGTTTGAAGGAATAGTGGTTCCAACAATGTTGTATGGTTGCGAGGCGTGGGCTATGGATAGAGTTGTGCGCAGGAGGATGGATGTGCTGGAAATGAGATGTTTGAGGACAATGTGTGGTGTGAGGTGGTTTGATCGAGTAAGTAACGTAAGGGTAAGAGAGATGTGTGGAAATAAAAAGAGCGTGGTTGAGAGAGCAGAAGAGGGTGTTTTGAAATGGTTTGGGCACATGGAGAGAATGAGTGAGGAAAGATTGACCAAGAGGATATATGTGTCGGAGGTGGAGGGAACGAGGAGAAGAGGGAGACCAAATTGGAGGTGGAAAGATGGAGTGAAAAGGATTTTGTGTGATCGGGGCCTGAACATGCAGGAGGGTGAAAGGAGGGCAAGGAATAGAGTGAATTGGAGCGATGTGCTATACAGGGGTTGACGTGCTGTCAGTGGATTGAATCAAGGCATGTGAAGCGTCCGGGGTAAACCATGGAAAGCTGTGTAGGTATGTATATTTGCGTGTGTGGACGTGTGTATGTACATGTGTATGGGGGGGGTTGGGCCATTTCTTTCGTCTGTTTCCTTGCGCTACCTCGCAACCGCGGGAGACAGCGACGAGGTATAAAAAAAAAAAAAAAAAAAAAAATATATATATATATATATATATATATATATATATATATATATATTATATATTTTAAATGCTACATACAAATCCATTTGCTTTTCTAAGTATTTCTCACATACATTCTTCAAAGCAAACACCTGATCCACACATCCTCTACCACCTCTGAAACCACACTCCTGTTCCCCAATCTGATGCTCGGTACATGCCTTCACCCTCTCAATCAATACCCTCCCATATAATTTACCAGGAATACTCAACAAACTTATACCTCTGTAATTTGAGCACTCACTCTTATCCCCTTTGCCTTTGTACAATGGCACTATGCAAGCATTCCGCCAATCCTCAGGCACCTCACCATGAATCATACATACATTAAATAACCTTACCAACTAGTCAACAATACAGTCACCCCCATTTTTAATAAATTCCACTGCAATACCATCCAAACCCGCTGCCTTGCCGGCTTTCGTGTTCCGCAAAGCTTTTACTACCTCTTCTTTGTTTACCAAATCATTCTCCCTAGCCCTCTCACTTTGCACACCACCTCGACCAAAACACCCTATATCTGCTACTCTATCATCAACCACATTCAACAAACCTTCAAAATACTCACTCCATCTCTTTCTCACATCACCACTACTTTTTATCACCTCTCTATTAGCCCCCTTCCCTGAAGTTCCTCTTTGTTCCCTCGTCTTACGCACTTTATTTACCTCCTTCCAAAACATCTTATTCTCCCTAAAATTTAATGATACTCTCTCACCCCAACTCTCATTTGCCCTCTTTTTCACCTCTTGCACCTTTCTCTTGACCTCCTGCCTCTTTCTTTTATACATCTCCCACTCATTTACATTATTTCCCTGCAAAAATCATCCAAGTGCCTCTCTCTTCTCTTTCACTAATAATCTTACTTCTTCATCGCACCACTCACTACCCTTTCTAATCTGCCCACCTCCCACGCTTCTCATGCCACAAGCATCTTTTGCGCAAGCCATCACTGCTTCCCTAAATACATACCATTCCTCCCCCACTCCCCTTACTTTGTTCTCACGTTTTTCCATTCTGTACTCAGTCTCTCCACGTACTTCCTCACACAAGTCTCCTTCCCAAGCTCAATTACTCTCACCACTCTTTTCACCCCAACATTCTCTCTTCTTTTCTGAAAACCTCTCTCTCTCTCTCTCTCTCTCTCTCTCTCTCTCTCTCTCTCTCTCTATATATATATATATATATATATATAAAAAAAATATATATATATATATTTTTTTCATACTATTCACCATTTCCCGCATTAGCGAGGTAGTGTTAAGAACAGAGGACTGAGCCTTTGAGGGGATATCCTCACTTGGCCCCCTTCTCTGTTCCTCTTTTGGAAAATTAAAAAATGAGAGTGGATGATTTCCAGCCTCCCGCTCCCTCCCCTTTTAGTCGCCTTCTACGACAGGCATGGGCTATGGATGGGGTTGTGTGGAGGGGGTGGAGGTGTTGGAGATGAAGTGTTTGAGGACAATATGTGGTGTGAGGGTGGGAGAGATGTGTGGAAGTGGGGAGAGTGTGTTTGGGAGAGCAGAGGAGGGTGTGTTGGGGTGGTTTGGTCACGTGGAAAGATTGACAGGGAGGATGTGTGTGTCAGAGGTGGAGGGAGCAACGAGAGGCAGGAGACCAAACTGCAGGTGGGGGGATGGAGAGAAAAAGACTTTGAGTGATCGGGGCCTGAACACACAGGAGGGTGATGGGCTGCAGGAGACTTTAAAAACGTCCTGACAAGGCTGTATCATTCATTAAGAGTACATTCTTCTTATAGAATTCACTGCACCCTTGGGCTACACGAGCCATTTGAAACGTCCTTGATAACACCAGGACTCCTAGAAACTGGTCCCATGGTAATTATATAAATATATATGAAAAGGCAGTATCAAGTAATACAAACTAACCTTAGTTTAACATTCTCTAAATTGATTTATGTAGGTGTAACAGTTCTACAAACTGTGAGAAATCCATTTATGTGAACTTCATTGATATCAGAAACAAAAATATTTGCCACATTACTTCACTAAATAATTACCATGCCACATTGGCTCAGGTAAGGACTGAGATATAACTCTTTATGGACATCATAAAATGCATGGAATCTATTGTACCAAAAGTCAACTCAATACCTTACCTAATCTGCAACAAACGAACTCCACCACACCCCAATCTTAGTCTACCACAACATAACCAAGAGATGGGCAATAATCATAATATCAAATGAACAACCAGTTCAATCCGCTAGAAACAATGTCGTCATACGACTAAGCAAACCAACTTTAACGGCATCTGTCGGCAATATAATCAGCACCATCAGTGTAGTTTACCTATGAATGTCATTATGAGAAGTCAAGACAATTGCTCCCAATATTGAAAATTACAAGGAAACCTGGACTGTAGTTCTACGAGGGAAAGAATAGCAGTGACTGGAGATATGTGAGGGTAACTTGGCGTACGTTTTAGTCATGGAAAATATAATAACCTACCCGTTACTTTTGTTGCGTATGGTTTGGGCATTATTGCATCAGTAGTCGTAAAGGTTCCATTGTTTGGCTTTGAAAGGTGGAATTGCCTCGCATTCCGCACTGCAGTGGTTGCCACCCGCTGCATTGGTCTATATAACGTAGCCATTACCAATAACAGTAGAGCGGGACTTACTCCTACCGCAGGAACAGCCGCCCAACCTTGGAGCTCCTACCTCAGCTCCTCGAGCAGCACTTGCATAACTACGGAGACTTGGGTTTTTAAAATTGTCTCTCAGTCTCGTAGAACATTGAAAACAATTCCCCTTTAGATATGCCATATATCATTATTGATAATGCAGTTGTGTAGAGTGGATATTGTAGATCATTTGAAGACTATTAATAGATATTTCCACATTTCCTGTTCTTCTTAAAGCTACTTGAGGACAGTTGGGTAGGCGGATTAGATATAGCATGTCTACGGTCACATACACTAATAGAAAAAATCATACAACTACAAACTATACCAGAAAATATTTGTGTTTAGCTAATACAGATGTCTTCTACAGTATTTCAATATACCACTCGATAATTTGCAAGTTATATATGACAAAGTAGCAACGATTAATGAAATATAGTGATATAACGATGTATTTTGTGCCATCATACGTTTCTTTTTATTCCATAGGTATCTAATCTTAATTTTTTTTCCTGATGATAATAGATAAATCTTTAACTTTTCAATGAGGCAAACGTCATTATATCAGCTGACGGGATCAGCTGGCGGGCCAGTCAACCGCTGACTCACGTTGCGTTTTGCACCACTCCTCGAAAAACATGAGCCAAAGAAGTAACCATGAGTTTCTGTAAGTATATACAATTTCAGGATTATGCGATATGTGTAGATTATGCTACATTACAATCAAATTCCTTAAAGAATGTTAGTGGTAGTCAGTGGCTACGATCATAGAAATATGAACATATTTAGATAACTATCATGTTTAATATATGAGTCATTCTGGAATATGTTATGGATATGCTAAACAAGACATACAAGAATTAATTAGTTTAGTTCATTCTACGTCAAAAGGCAGAAAATTAAAAGGTTTTTCTTTGGTTCATTGTACTGCTGTTTTTATGGGTCCTTAAAAACTGGTTTAAAAAAATTATCTCGACATATGTGTAATCGTCAAACAGCCATACATTAGTGTTTGCTGCTAATGATCATAACAATTCCTTCAGTTTAGAAGAAAATACCCATGATTAAGAAATGTTATTTTTTGTAGCAGACCAGTTTCCCACCCTTTTAACACCAAATCTACATATTTTTCGCCTAAACGCAGAATCACTTTTACTTCTTGTTTGAGAGAATAATAACATACAAGAGGTACCAACTTTTGTGTAGGGATGAGGTAGCGCCCATATTTCATAAACCCGCTGAAATCAGTCACTAGAAAAGTTACAATAAGCAGGCTGAGGCAGGAGCGGGTTTTCCTGTTCTTCGTGTGCTATGTGGAAAAACGTTTGCCATATTGTTGAAATCAAAACAACAGGTTACCTTCAAATGTTCTTCATTGAGCTAAACAATTGATACTTTCTTTAAAAAACTTCATACAACCAATGGTAACTAAAGTTAACGAGGACTTTCAAACAAACGCAACCTTATTCACAGACGCCCCAAGGGAGGAAGCCAAAAGATTATTGAACATATCTTCAAAAGCGTTCTAGTATAACACCAGCCCAAACACTAAATAAACTCTCTTCGAGATATTGCATACAGTATTAATGCATTCTTATACTCCATACTCTTATCATCATTATCTACCCTCATTAATTACGTCCCATGCAAGTGAAGCTCTCTATGAAATTGAGTTAGGGACTCTTAGTCTCACCAGTTCTTAATCAAGTTAACACTGATAAAGATGAATGTTATATAAACACATCATTTGCAATAATATATCCTGGGGAACGTTAGATACATAGAATCTTTTTAATTCATCGTATCTAACGTAACAGACGCTACTATAGATTTGTTTTTTATCCAGATGGTTAATACAAGTTTATACATGGGTTGCTGTCAGCTTTTGTAAAATGCACCTAAGGACAGCCATTGCAAGTTATATAACAATGAAATAGGGGAAAAAGGATAGGGGTGGGGGGCCATGTAGAAAGCATCTCCCACTAAACAATATTCATCGGCATCTACAGCCAGAACCATAACTTAGCACTGCATAGGGTAATTTGCAGAGCATTTCCCATGTATGACTGAGGGAATGATGGAGTTAAGCATACTGATACCATATATATCTACCGTGACCTCAATGCCTACTTGACACGTCCGTATTTAGGATAATGAGCTCGGGTAGCACACTGCAATGTGCAATGAAGTGTTGATTGTGTAACGGTACGGGTAAACCATAAGTGGGTAAAGATGCAAATCTTCCACCTCATTATTGTCACCTAGCTGCATATGTAACCACAGCATACATGGTCAAGTAGCAGCACTCTCGATTATGCGGAACTTTTACTTCGACCTAGTCATAACCAGACAAATTTAGCTGACTAAAGCTTGTATCTTAAACTAAAAAACGTGGGTCATGTATGTGTATAGAGTGTGCTATATCCTTCCATTACCTGGAACACCTGAAGATGTTAAAGATTTATTTTGTTGGTAGATATAATATGACGTTGACAGCCTCAGTGACCCAGGCAACAGTTGGTAGATCTGAAGTCCACATAATAAGCTTATCACCAGATAACACCACAAGGTTAATGGTTTTATCAGCATTTTCCTTATTGATATGATATTATTCAGGACAAATACGCATCTGCCCGTTGTATCTTGGCTTAAAGCTATAATTATTTGTTCATCTTAATTTGACTTTGCTTGACTAGAAATGAAAATAACAAAATGTGTCCAAGGAAGGAAAATATAGGGAACGATATTTGTTTTCGACTATATTGATAGATTTGCCTGTACAGTAATTTGCATAACTTCATTCCTTAATGCTGCATACATACATACAATCTGAGTTAGGGTCGGATTCGCTGTGTGTCTAGTTATTTGATTTTTCAGGAAAGCGTTGTAAATTTTAAAGGATTTTTTGTATCTATTGTAATTTCATTTTCATGATGTGGTTTTGTCTTTGTTGCTGCAGACGAGATCATTTTCTGCGGGTACAGGTGGCTCTGGCGCTTAACATTGTTAGGGAGACGCCGCCTCACCTCACCCCACGCAGCTACACCACCAACCTCCTGGCTGTTCTGCGTCCCATGCTGTCCGTATACACAACAGAACCTCCCACGGTAGCAACCTTATCAAGCAAATCAAGTCCTTCAGCCACGGTAAGATTGCGCATCCCTGGAATTAAAACCTTGATCCAGCAAGCTCCTCATTCCATTTACCAGTAATGCAGTTATTTAATTTTATACATTTCAATCTATTCACTTTAATTGTTTGGGGGTTAGTACAGCTTATAATGTTAATATTTTAGTTTTGTTCAAACAAACAGGTCGCGGGCTATAGTCCAACCAGTCTTAGAGTGTGGTTCACTTCATATCTCATATAATCCATGTATACTTGTTCGAATCACATTTTGCACATTGCAAGCTGTAACTCCTTCGTCATCCAGGGAATGGTCTTTACCAACCATGGCAAGAGTCTCTCACCCACAATAATTCCTTAACCAATCATTTTATTAAAGTGTACAGATTTAAGTCGAGCATATGGGTGAATAACTGGAAAGGAGGAAGAAGGTAAGGCATAGAAAACGAGGAAGGAGGCAGTAAGATATAGAACAGAAGGAAGACGGCATGAAATAGACAGAAAAGAGCTTTGAAGAATTCCACCTAACGGTAAAGGGAAGAGAGCTGGCATCATGAATGTTTACAGTAGTGGGATTATTGGAAAGAAAACCATAAGTTAGTATACAGTTGATCTTGGAGGGATGAGGGGAGGTAAGAAATGGAAGGCTAAGAATCAGAAGCTTATACCAGACGCGAAGAAGACCTTTCCAAACAAGATGAACTGGAGATGAACTATAAATACGCACCACTAGACAATGGTGTTTTTAAAAGGTGTCGGAGAGTAGAAGAGTTGGAGTCTGCGTAGGGAATGTTAGTTTCTTGGCGAATATCAGGCACATCAAGAGTGAGGCAGGTTCCTTCGGAAGAGGGATGGAACCGACACACAGTTGCAGTATGAATCCTGTCTCACATTGTCTGTAGAGGCAGCAGGAGGCGTGGAGAGTCTTGTCACTGTGCTTAGAGCAATGTCCTCTGAATGTATCAGATAATGTGCGGAAAATATTTAATGGACATGGAACAGGATCAAGATGCAGTTTATTGTCTAATAAATACAGCATGAAGAGAAGTGGATGAAGAGGTCTTCGGGAACATCTGTGTTTTTCTGGGCATCCGTCCGGGTACAAGTGGCACGAGGTGATGCTGTGAATGCTTTTCTCGACTGTTGGCTGGAGGTACGGGTGTGTAGGAGTTGAAACATTTGAGAGGGTTTTCTTGAAGGGGTCTTGGGAGAGTGGTGACCGCGAAGTTAGGAAAAGTAGAGAGTATCACAGCTGGAGAGTAATATAGATCTTCGAGTTAACGTATTAGCAGAACATCATCAGTTTTGTTGTAGTATTATAGTAAGAATGTTCGCTGAATTCATATCATCTGCTTTTAGATAAAAGTCAAGTTGATATCTGATGCATCAGAGTCTTCAGTATTAAACAGAATGCGAGAAGCAAGTTATCATGAACTAAAAAGATTTCAGTTTGATTACAAAAGCTTCTCTGTGACTCATAAATGTTTATTCCCCCCCCCCCCTTTACATTGCGTATCAGTGAAGCTATTCCATTCATCCTCCCATTCAGCAGGTTGAGGATGGACGGCACCAGGCTAGCCACGAGCCAAAGTGGCAGCAGCAGCAAGCAACACACAGCTCCTTAGGCAACACCGCTCCCTCACCGAGCCAGGCTGGTGGGTGCCCTCTTGTTGACTGTGGACACGTATATCTATTTTTTTTTCTGGTATTACAGTATGAAGAATCTAAGTATAATTAAGATTAACATCCATTGAATCACCTGTAGAATACATTAATTTTCTATACAACAGGAATCATATGAATCAGAAATTACGATGGAAATAGTGTTGATTCTCAGTTTCCAATTATCTATCTTCAGAGGTAGAACGTAATGTTGCTTACCGAGTGAACACAAACAGACCACATCTTGTGGCTACGGCCGACAGTACCGCCTGCTCTTTCATCACAAGAAATATCCTCGGGCATCAGCCACAGGACCGCAAACCCAACGTGCTTATATCAGTCAAGCCGATCCAGAAGTTGATCGACCCCGTCGAAGATGTTGATGAACGTGTGGATAGCCAGTCTAATTCGGTTGAGTTATTGGAAGATGTGCCACAAGATGTCAGTAAACAAGGAGACACTCGTGTTACGGAAGGAATCTCTTGTGGTAATAGAAGTGAACATATAAGAGATCAAAGATCTGTTATTGTCCAAGACACCGTCACTCCTGTAACCATACAGAACATGCTTCCACGCACGGACATACCAGTCTCTATGGACGGAAAGGGTAAAGGTTCGAGCGACTGGATGACACTAAGTGGTCGAGCTTTAGACCTTGCCATCCATGATGGTCGAGTCGTGTCCCCCGACTCGACGTGTCGCACTGTGACAGCTGAGGACGGTGGCAGAGAAGACCTTGCGTCAAGTCCTCCACACTTAAGACAGCAACAGACAGGAACATTCTGTACATTCCGTCCAAACATTATGTACGTACCCTCGTCTTTACCTGCCGGTTATATACGTCCATCCGGTATACCACCATCCTCTCTACCTGAGTGTCTTACGGCTGCAGATTATCCAGGCACACAGGGCGTCCGTGTGTCCTCGTTCGAAACATTCCATGACCCCACCAGTAGCAGTAGTGACTCCAGTCATAGAGACCTAGGGCGAGACCCACTCACCGGGCAGGTCAACACAAATGTTGACCACAGCAGAAGGATCAGCAACATCACGGAGGACTCTACCACTGGGAGAAACAACACAGACGAAGGCTTCAGCACAAGGAATGGACGTAATGTGATGGTAAGGGACGCGGATGTCTTCATGAGGAACAGACACACCTCGGGCAACTCCCGCAGGAGGAATGACAATACTCCAGACAGTTCGTCCAATAGAAATGTGAGGGATGCCCCGGTTTCTGGTCAGACAGGTGATGATGGGGTGGCGCCAGCTGAGGACCAGCAGGGTGACCCAAGCAGGATCTGCAGATTGTCACTGGAGGAGGTCATGCAAGAGTTGCACTCGGGACTGAGGGGCGCCTACCACGGAGCTGCCCATGACTGGAACAAGTGTTACCACAGTATCAATGTAAGTATAAAACCTTCTGTGTGACACTAATATTTTTTTTTTTTGCCCTACAATATATACAATTAAAAGGAAAATATCTAACATGATACAAAAAGAGTAAGAAGTTCAGTGAGTCTTGATATGGAGGCACGAAAGTGGTAGAATATTTCATGATTAAGTGATGCGTTACAGTACTTTGCTCATGGGGGAAACACTTCCAAACATATGATCTACGTCCGTCTGGTGATATTCAGTCACCGCTACCACACGTCCGGGACGGTCACCTCTTCCCTGCCACCGGTCGTCCCTCCAGCCTCTAGTTCCATAACCTCCGCGCCCTTTACCTCATCTCTAACCTTTATAACATACCCCCGTCACTGCACGTTTAACTGCCACGTCTCGTGATGATAATAGACCTCCCAGTTCCACCAGTGTTTAACTAAAAATACTTCTGGCATTGTTTACGCATTTTGGGGAAGTCCAAGTCATTTGATGTTTAGTACACGGCATAATGATTCTATTCCTTCCGGTGTATCCCTTCACCTTGTGAATTACTATTTTTTTCCTTTATTTTTCTTTCACTATATATATATATATATATATATATATATATATATATATATATATATATATATATTTTTTTTTTTTTTTTTTTTTTTTTTTTTTTGCCGCTGTCTCCCGTGTTTGCGAGGTAGCGCAAGGAAACAGACGAAAGAAATGGCCCAACCCACCCCCATACACATGTATATACATACGTCCACACACGCAAATATACATACCTATATATATATATATATATATATATATATATATATATATATATATATATATATATATATATATATATTAGTCTGTTAAGACTAACATAAAGGTAAGTCCCAGTTAACTCTGTCAACTTGGCGGGGTTCCTGATCCACACCGTCGGCCAAGTGGTATGTGTGTGTGTATATATATATAATCTTCCCTCCTGTCCTGGAGCACTTGACAACACTACCTTGGCTTGGTAATGGGTTATATGGGAATAAAGTAAACTACTGAACCACAGACGCCACCTATTACTTGATTCTTAGTCTGTACCATAAATGCACACACACACTCACACACACACACACACATATATATATATATATATATATATATATATATATATATATATATATATATATATATATATATATATATGTATATATATAAATATATATATATATATATCTTTTTTCTTTTAAACTATTCGCCATTTCCCGCGTTAGCGAGGTAGCGTTAAGAACAGAGGACTGGGCCTTTTTTGGAATATCCTCACCTGGCCCCCTCTGTTCCTTCTTTTGGAAAATTAAAAAAAAAAAAAAAAGAGTAGGATTTCCAGCACCCCGCTCCCTCCCCTTTTAGTCGCCTTCTACGACACGCAGGGAATACGTGGGAAGTATTCTTAATCCCCTATCCCCAGGGATAATATATATATATATATATATATATATATATATATATATATAATGTTACTCTCCCCCCAGCCCTCATTTGCCCTCTTTTTCAACCTTGCACCTTCCTCTTGACCTCCTGCCGCTTTGTTTTATACATCTCCCAGTCATTTGCATTCCATCTTTGTAAGTATCGTCAAACGTCTCTCTTTTCTCTTTCACTAATAACTTTACTTCTTCATTCCACCACCACCACTCACGACCTTTTCTAATCTGCCCACCTTGATGTGGATGGGGAGCTGTGGTGACGGTGTATTACACATGACATGTTATCATGAATCCATTGAGCAGGACGGTGCGACCCTTGAACACGACGGTACAAACCATCAGCAGTGGATGCAAAGGTCGTGCCGTTGTTCTCCAGGTTTGTATCGTCGTTACCAAAGATCGAACGACCCGTCGGACTTAAGGGTCGTACCGTCCTGCTCAAATGGTTAAGAAATAAGGAAAATTACCATTCGATTACAGTTTTCACGGTGGAGTTATCCTGAGCAATGTGTAGTGAAGGTTGCCTCGCCCTACAGGTAGTGCGTGGGGCGCTCAGACGGGCGGACAGCCGGTGCGGGAGGTTCGTGGAGGGTTTGTGCGTGTCCTTCCTGGAGGCGGTGCTGGCAACGCTGGCCTCCGCTACCCCCATACACCCCCCCTCACTTTGGGTAACTACACCCCCTCTCCACACCAGTACTTATCTCGTACCATCTCTGGCATGACATACCTTTCGATATCTTTGTCCCACTTAGAGTTATCGTATATTTAGCTACGTGCCAGATTTAACTGTCATGTGCCTTATTTAGTTATATCACACCTGTGGTCATGAGAAATGTTGCAAGTTTTAGATGTTCCTCAACCTTGTTTCCTTACCATACACACACACACAATCTTATTTACCTTCGTAAATATAGTCAAGGAATGCCGACAGTCCGTAATTATTGTACATAACGTTTCAGTCTAACAAAGCTATTTAGAGCGAAAGGTTTTAATTTTCAGTAAAGGATCCCTGAAAAAAAACTGTTTCTTTAGTTTTGGTGAAACTGCTGCGTAGTAGCACCGCTGGAGGGCGCGTCTTAACCTGACAGTAATAGCGCCTAAATATGCAAGGTTGGAGGCACCCGAGGAAACACACACACACTCAAGTTTGATCACCGCATCTGAAGAAACACAGAGCTGTTGGAGAAGGTGCAGATGAGGGCAACAGATTTGATGCCAAATTCAATAGGACTAAGCTACAACAAAAAGGCTTTCAGTTTGCCCACAGTAGAGAGAAGCGCGAGGGGTGACCTGATCATGACTTTCAGTTTCTTCAAAGGTTGACGACTCAGATACTGAGGAGTTTGTCGAGAGATGAAAAGGGAATTTATAACCAGAAGACATTATATAAGAAATAAACAAGAGTTGTTGGGAAATTACATAAAGAATTGCTTTTGATATGAGTAGTGGATGAATGGGATATACTGGATGATGATGTTATGAATACAGACGGCATACACAACTTTGAAAAGCTGTAAGTTAGATGAGAAAGTGTAGACCTCCATTCCTGTGCAGTGCAAATGAGTATTGACACATGCAGTGTCCACCATCAGTGATCAGGTTTATGACTGAGCTCAGGCAGAGGAACAGTGAAGTGAAGGCAGGTTGTGACTGTTGCTTCCCTAGGGAACATCGTAGATGTCTTCCTGTGAGAGGTACTTCAAGGTCGAGAAAGTGCCGGGCGTCTGCCAAGAGAACCACGCGGGGAGTGAGGTAAATGAATGGCAGAATTGTATCTCTATACACAGACTAGGTGATCACAAAACCATGTATGTAAGACCATGATTCTTGATTCTGTGTATCGCCAGTTTCTGTCGGCTAGTTGGCAAGTTGACGGATCTAAATGTAAGAAATATAGAAAGGTTCGCAGGGCGATTATAAACTGAGACAAGGCCTTTGATATCAACGCTTACAATAACGTGCTTTAAACAATTTAGAATTCCCATCTAAATTTTAAAGGAAACTTTAACTGGGTGGAAAATGACGTTATTGTGAAGGCAAAGAGTAAATAAAGTAATGAGTGGAGTCCCTCAGGGCCCGGTATTAGGAGCACGGTGTTTTCTGTTCTGTATGACTGTCATGCCACAGGTGTCTTTAATAATACCTGAATGTGTGCTGACGATGCCAAGCTTCTAAATGAAGTGCAGAGCTCTCGAGAAATTATAAAAAATATATAAATGAAATCTAAACAAGACGCTGTAGTGTTCACATATATGGTTACAGGTATTCATTTAGACTGAATGGAAATTGGAAATGAAACCAGATTGAATTTCGAGTTGGACAGAAATTACCTCATGATATATACTCGAGAGTTGACACTGTATCATCCATCATGGAGTCACACGAAGAGATTGATCTATATGTCCAAATTGTCCTTTAGGTACGAGGATGAACTGCTCAGGGCAACCTCAATGACGTCTGTCCAACTCGAGAGGGTACACCGTCATCTTGGTCTCACTTACTCGAGGGAACGTGTATAAAGAGGAAGCTGGTGATGGAGGTCCATCGCAAGCATGAGACGGAAAAAAGTGGCAGGGTTGATTGGCAAGAGAAGTCATCAGCGTAACCTCAATAGAGGAAAGGAAGACATGAGTACTGTCAGGTTCCAAAGGGGTCCTGCTGACTACGCCGCCAACCACTTCCTCAAGTAAGGGTCGTCTGTCTAGCTGTGTGACACAAGTGGAAATTATTAAGCATAAAAATGAGTCACTAGGAAGAGCTTGATCAGTGGACATGTAAACACAAGGTAAGCGAGGAGCGCTTAGATACAACTAGCATTGAGAAATATAAGAACCAATGCGGTATAGACGTGAGGTGCGAATGAATAGGGCCGGCGAGTGTAAACCCTCTAGCCTTAACTACAAGTTGTTAATAGTTATACCTACATATACACTGGGAAACAATATAGAATGTACTGATGCACCAGCACTTCTGAACATCTTTTACGTATATATTGGGACAATTTCCATGCGAATCAGTGTGTCACTCATGACCTTACTAAAAGCTCCTGCAGCGCAAGGCTGCGCTAATTCCAGTTGTAGGGAAATGTAGGACTCCCCTGGAATGACAAGTTCTTTGATGAGATTACTCAGATACAACCTTGTTGAAAGTGACTTTTTGTCGCGGTGTAACCTCGTGTAGGCGGAGTTTAGTAACACTCACACACACACACACACGTGTGTGTGTGTGGATCTTACCGGACTCGAACAGCTTAAGCTTACAATGTTTATAGAGTCATCTTTGACGAAGCTGTCATCATTCATTGGCGAAACTAAGTAGTCTCGTCATAGAACTCGCTTCAAAAGAGTCCATCCTGTCCCTGCTACTGAGTGTAGTGCAGCCTTGAAGTTGCAGGAACCTTTGAAGACGTTCTGAGTTTATGCTGTAGTAATTATAATGATAATAATTGTAGTAATGATGATAGCAATAATAAAGTATGCGTATGTTTGTGTTTATCTTTTTTTCTTTCTTTTTTTTTTTTTAGTGGTGTGTAATTGAGGCGTCGGTGAGAGCTCTGGTTGTGGTGAGCACTTGGCCGCCCCTGCTGGTGAGAGCTGGCAACGTCATCCTGGAGGTCCTGGTTGATGTATGTCACAAGGTGTGCACGTGGCTGTCAGGTCTGTGCTTTTGTTATTCATTCCAGGTATTTTAAGGTGTAACGTTTGCGTCGTCACACCTCTGTCAGTATCAGATTGCATGCTTTCACGCAGTCAGGGTTACGATATCTTGCAGATGCATATTTCTATGATAACTTGGTTACGTAAACTTGTAAAAAAAAAAAAAGAGGAAATAACAGGGTAGCGCCATACACCGCCCAGTCGTTTGTGTGCCTCTCTTGATCCTTGTAGCCTTCTTCACATGACAGACATTCTCAGCCTCCTCTGTTTGCTGATCATAAAGGTGTAAATTTCCTGTTGCAAGGGATATACGTAGAGATGACTGTGCTGGACAGTTTACTTAGTTAACTGGAAAACAAGGCACACAAGGAAGTATGGGCGGAGCGAAGAAGCATATATTACTATGGTAATAAGAAGAGGATGTGTGAGGGATACTGCAGAGTCTGCATATACGAGTCCACATCAACTCTTGGCATTGCTGGTTGTATGTTCCTGATCTACTCTGTGAAACTGGGTGAAGAATAATGGTTACTAAACACGGAGATATATTGTTCATGTTTTGTAAAGAGGTTTCTGTCCCAGCAGGAGATTGCGAAGCAAGGCACGAGCAGTTGGCGGAGGTGGCGTACGCCTTGGCCGGGGCTCTAAGAACGATTGTTAACCAGGCCTGCTATACCCTTGGTAAGAGCACTTTGCCCTTTACTAATGTATGTATCTTCTAAACTGCTCCACTGAAAAAAGGGATATGTGAATGTATAAACCATGAATATATTCAATTCCTTGTCTGTATAGCAGAGAGGGGATATTACACAAGAAAGCCCCAACTTATGATCTTCCTTAATGTGTCACAACATTTTAGTCCGAATTGGTCAGTAGTTCTTTACATATTTCCGAAAAAGTATCTTTCTTAGTTTTGTTCTATGGACTCTGGTTGTTGTATCTGCATCATTGGAAGAACTGTTCACAGTTAACATCATCAAGGTATTGTAAAAATTGCATTTTATGATAGATCCCTTTTAGTCTTTTCCACGGTGAACAAATGGATGTCCTCTAACTTCTTGCTTTATCTCAGCTCTCCTGATTCTGGCACCATTTTTGTGGTTTTTTGGAACATCGCAGTTCTTCATGTTTTTATAAGTACCATTGGTGACCAAGCCCAAGAGTCACATTGACAATTAGTTTAGGTCTAATATATGGTGCGAGCAGTTTCCTGAATATTTCCTTATCCTTGTGCTTGAATGCAGTTCTGATATTTGCTGACATACACCGTAATCACATACTTTTATGAATTACTTCAGCATGGCATAAAGATTAAAAACGTGTAAATCAGAGGATAAGCTTTTCACATATTGGTCTTGTCCCCCATCCAACACATCAGTCATGGAATTTCAGATAGTTTCGCAGGGCCAGTGCCCCCTGCCTTTGGAAACCTAATTTCAAATTACCTTATGATCTGTTAGCTATTATCCTCGAGTCGAAAACCTCTTGGGACAAATAATAAGAGTAATTTCAGCATGTTGTTGTCCACTGGCGTTCCAGTAGTCGCAATTACGCATTCCATTTTAGCGCACACGATGTTGGCTAATTTCTATGTTCTTAGGCTGTATTTTAAGTAATCTCAGATATCACTGTTTGAATATAGTATGTCTTTGAAATCCCTTATTATCTCCGATGATGAGATTAATTTCCATTGCATAAAATCATAACGTCTTCCTTTTTTAAGTAAACGTTACTTCTCGATATATCGTATGAGAAATGGAATCTTGATATCTCGAAGAGGTTTTATTTATCTCTGAGACTTGTAGCTAATTCCTCGTTTTTCCAGGCAAGACTCCACCAACAACTGCAGCTGGAGTTGCAATAACTGCATTAGACTCTTCTCCAAGTTCTCCTGTTAAGGAAAAATCGTCCATTGACGCTGCTTTGGAAGCGTTAAGCTCTGCCATGGATATATATACAACCATTCCAAGGTGGATAGATCCCGCTGAGGACCTGTACCTTGTGCAGACAGCCGGGAGAGACGCCTCTCACGTAGCGGCACCAACAGACAGGATGGTGAGAACAGACGGCCAGTCGCAGAGCAGGGAAGGAGCCATCAAAGCTGCCCTGGCTCTGCTTGCCCCACAGCCCCGTCACGAGTATGCTGATCAAGACATTCCCAGTACCAGAGGCTCCCTGGCGGAGGCGCCGCCACGCAAGACTGCGCCCACACTCAATCCACCGGAAGCAGCAGCCCTCGAGTGGAACTTACTATACTGGAGATCAGTGATCAAGGACGAGTGTACGTTGCTCTCAGAAGTCCTCCCCATGTTTGTATTCCAGGTGGCAGAAATTATTCAGATTATTGATCATTGTTGCGACTGATTATCTTTTTTATTGTTTTGATGTTAACTAGATTATCCATTAAGAAAATTTAAAAGAAATAAATTTTGTTGATTTCCATAACTCTACGTAATAGTATAATACTTGACTCCTTGATCACGCTAGTATGATCATCGATAGTGTCCGGAAAAAGCATTGTCCTATCGCCATGTATTTTCACCGGTGATACATGGCTAAGGTCTATTGTGGGCACAAGCATATAACACTCAAGGTGAAACCATCATACATTTCTAGTAGTTCAGACTTTTGTTTATAGCGGTGCGAGCACCAGCAAACGGCCTCACAGTGCCTCAGGCTATCTTGAGGTAAGACTTCTTCCTGGCTTCCACTACATTTTGGGAATTTTGCTTTTGGGTGCTGTATTTCTTTTACCTGTGCTTCGCGATGGTATTTTTTTTTAGTTCAAAAAACTTTTTGCTTTAAAATTGAAAGATAAGATATTCAAACACTTCTATACTTGAAACAATCATGGAAAATTTATCGTAATGCTCTTAGTCACCGATACATACCAGTAAATACTATGCAAAGGATCAGTAAATATTTGAAATTGAATTCATTTAACAGCTTGATTAGGTGTTATTAAGAGGAATAAATGTTATTTCAACGCCAGATTTATATTCAGCATGAAAAATACTTCTTATAATGAGTTTTTAAAGGAAATCTTATATTCTGAGGAAAATACCAAAAATTGAAGGTAACAGTTACATTGGCGTATCCAGGGTATGGCAGTTGGGGCAGGTTCCCTGGGCGCCATCAACAGGTTTGGTTTTTGACATACCCGATCAACATTTTTAACGGTTTGGTTTTGTGAGATAAAAAAGAAGCTCGCCTACTTTTCAACTAGAGTAATATTTTTCTACTGTCAGTTGCATTACTGCTTCTACGTTACAATTTTGATCAAGTAAGTCTTTAAGAGTTTATATAGATTCAAGTTTGGCCTAATTCTTCAACAGTTTATAATTACACTGTATATATTTTATATACATCCACTGTATGTACATTTTTAATCAAGCCAGGGGTGCAATTTCAGTGCTTGCTATTGGCGCTATTTCCTCTAGATACGCCCCTGGTTCAAAGGTTGATGGCCAATTCGTCAACGTCTGCATTCGACTGAATCTTTACTGTACAATGATGTTATTTTCGGCCCTCCGAGGGCGCAAGTTTGCTAGCTTGTCTGTCGAAAAGTCGTCTCGCTTTTCAAGAAACTCGTCTGCATACTTGTTCTTAAAGCCTAAGAGTTTAGTAAGTAACTGACACAGACTAATGGCATTTTGAAGTAGTTTGATATAAACCAGTATATCATTAACCACCTGAGAAACCATACCAAATATTTTGGTGACCTGAATGTCTGGAAGTGGTGAAACGGGTGGCACAGCGAGCTAGTACCTCATACCTTCGAAGAAATTGATATATATTGGAATAATGAGCGATAAGACACACTGAAGTGTGTATCTGCTACAGGTTCTATAATGCAGCAAAACCACTCTTGGAGAGAACAGCTTCCAAATATAGCCGTCATTTGCTTTTCAGTGGACTTTAATGGACCGCTCAGCTTTAAGACGCTCACAACTGCCAACCTTACGATGCTGTTTTCATATCCTTTAATAACGAACGGCTAATATTTGCTCTAACGTTTCATAATTATTGTTATGATTATATCTGTCTTCCAAGTTATTTTCTTGTTATTTTCTTCTTTGGCGTCCACTCTATTCAGTCTTTATGAGCCACTTGTTTATTTGCTCAAATCTGTCGTATTTCCCATCTTTCTGTTCCTCAGAATGAAAACCAATCATTATTCCGCAACACATTTTCTTCTGGTCTCTCTACTAATATTAGTAGTTCTCTGTACATGTACCACAAGACTAGTAAGCGATAAAGTATTTCTTTAGTACACAACATGAGTTATATATATATATATATATATATATATATATATATATATATATATATATATATATATATTTCTTTTTGCTTTGTCGCTGTCTCCCGCGTTTGCGAGGTAGCGCAAGGAAACAGACGAAAGAAATGGCCCAACTCACCCCCATACACATGTATATACATACGTCCACACACTCAAATATACATACCTACACAGCTTTCCATGGTTTACCCCAGACGCTTCACATGCCCTGATTCAATCCACTGACAGCACGTCAACCCCGGTATACCACATCGATCCAATTCACTCTATTCCTTGCCCTCCTTTCACCCTCCTGCATGTTCAGACCCCGATCACACAAAATCTTTTTCACTCCATCTTTCCACCTCCAATTTGGTCTCCCACTTCTCCTCGTTCCCTCCACCTCCGACACATATATCCTCTTGGTCAATCTTTCCTCACTCATTCTCTCCATGAGCCCAAACCATTTCAAAACACCCTCTTCTGCTCTCTCAACCACGCTCTTTTTATTTCCACACATCTCTCTTACCCTTACGTTACTTACTCGATCAAACCACCTCACACCACACATTGTCCTCAAACATCTCATTTCCAGCACATCCATCCTCCTGCGCACAACTCTATCCATAGCCCACGCCTCGCAACCATACAACATTGTTGGAACCACTATTCCTTCAAACATACCCATTTTTGCTTTCCGAGATAATGTTCTCGACTTCCACACATTCTTCAAGGCTCCCAGAATTTTCGCCCCCTCCCCCACCCTATGATCCACTTCCGCTTCCATGGTTCCATCCGCTGCCAGATCCACTCCCAGATATCTAAAACACTTTACTTCCTCCAGTTTTTCTCCATTCAAACTTACCTCCCAACTGACTTGACCCTCAACCCTACTGTACCTAATAACCTTGCTCTTATTCACATTTACTCTTAACTTTCTTCTTTCACACACTTTTCATACATACACATACATATATATATATATATATATATATATATATATATATATATATATATATATATATATATATATATATATATATGTTAGCCTGAGCTAGGTACCCATTCGATCGACCAACCCCTAGGGTTAGATAAACACGGATGACTAGTTCGACTGCCGTCGCCAGGATTCGAACCTCTATGCTTCACACTGTAAGCCTAGGAACGTATCACCGTTGACGTTAAGTGCCAGATATGAAGACACTGAGTGGTTACAGCATAGCTATCTGATTCTATATATCCTGTCTTCCATGATAATGGGAAGCTCGCCAACTTATAACAAATATCTGAGCGTCACTGCCTTTCATCCCGTGACGTCTGCATAATTCTAATTCCGTAATGTATACTTGTATGATACTCCGTTATGAATAATGAAAACGGAATTAATGGCAATAGATTAATAAATAATGTTGTTATGGAACAACCCAAGCATATTCTAACCAGAAAATTTTACATTTAGGGAATTCATTTAGCAATGCTCTTACGTCGTCTTGTCTTTCGATGTAGGTGTTTTAATGAGAACCCTAATCTGTAGATTAATGTAGATAACAAAGAACTTCAAACGTGGACGAATACGCTTGATTCTAAATATGCCACGACAAAGCGTAGTCATTACAGTGCAGGACAAACCGAGTTTTGACAGACGCTTCAGGAGTTTTACTTCTTTTCATCTCCTATTCACTGGAGAGAGAGAGAGAGAGAGAGAGAGAGAGAGAGAGAGAGAGAGAGAGAGAGAGAGAGAGAGAGAGAGATTACGGCAGGATCAGCTTCTCTAGAACAAAATTGTCATGGTGTTCGCCAAGATTTTACTAAAGGTTCTTTCATCTTTGAGGCTGCGCTTCACTCAGAAGCAAGAGAATTATGTAAACTTCTTTGGTATGAGTACCTCAGCTGATGATATATTCTCGCCTATGTTGACTTTACTCGAGGTGTAACCACATGCTGTCCGAGCCCGGTAACACCAAGATATATATATCATGAATTACAGCTAGAGAATGGATGTGAGGCGCTTGTGGCGTTCTTCGTCTGTTCGATTTTCCTTATGTTGTTCCAAAGCTTGATAGCCTGTGGCCCTAAAAGTGAGATTCATTTTCTTTAATTCAAATCAAAGTCCAATAACTGGGGTGGGGAGGTAGGAGGAATCAGGGGATCCTTTTCCATTAGATTATGTAGGCCCCGATGATTTGAGGGGCCATATAAATGAAATCTTACATTCCTTATATGATACCAGGGCCCGAAAGCCTAAAGGCCCCCGTATATGCTTTGCCCCTTTTCCGACGGGAGACATGAGTATCGTAGGCCCAGTCCCCTTAATACACCATTGAGGAGAGAGAGTACTTAATGTAATTCCCTAAAACTTCTACCTTGAAGGATGCTGTGCTTCCTTTGGAAACCAGGAAAAAATATGGACATGGTCGTAACTGATATAATACCTCAGAGGTAATTCATTGAGAGAGAGAGAGAGAGAGAGAGAGAGAGAGAGAGAGAGAGAGAGAGAGAGAGAGTGACCTTAAACATTTCTTAACCTGAAAATCATGCGGGGAAACATTTCTGAAACTGAAAATCATATGGGAAATAGTATCAAAAGCACGCATGTTAACAGAAAATTATTATCATTGCTTAGAATGTGGCTGTATAGTTTATATTGGATACTGGGGATTTTTTTTTGGCAAATTCATAAATACATAGTGAACGTATTTGAATATTATACCGAGAAGGACTCATAGAGTAGGTACAAATATTTATTTCCAATGTGTACCTTATAATGCATTCAAAGGTCATGTGTGAGTGAACTTCAATGCATTAATGAAAGTTGAATACACTAGAAGTTTAGGAGCAAAGACCTCGTGCAGTACGACAGTGTCTCCCGCAGTCTCGGCAGTAGATGGTTAGACCCATGCAATGTAATGTGACTCCTTGCTAGTGTAGATTTAGCAGGGAACGTGGGTGATATGTTAAAAGCCTGTGGGATGATGATGCGAACTATATATTCCTCTGCTTGTAGATATTATACAGCTAGTCGACACGCGTGTTCGTCATCAGCGTTCTGCAAGCGGTTTTCCTCGGCTGTACAGTATGTATGAAATGTTTTATAACATCGGCGTGCTGAAATGAATTCTTCATTTTGAAGGGTGTCAAACATAGCCATTTAGATGCTATTGTAGCACGTTGTAGATTAGGATTTGAGCTAAAGAGGTACTTACGGTTTTCATGTGTTACTATTGTTCGCTGTCACTGTGGTTTGTGAAATATTCATGTGCAGGGTCCAGTCATCTTTAGAGGAGTAGCTATGGATTTTCTGTTCATTCAGCTAACCTGTTCTTTGCTTTTTAAATTCTAGTCTTACTTTTGTACTGGTGAATCCCGACTAAATTAGACTTTTCAAAGATCAGACGTAATTATGTATTTGATAAGTAAATGTGACGGGTAATATCGAGACGGTGTTTAATATTTCGATCGGTAGGCGCTTTCACTTACGCTTTATTTAGGGTTTAATTATTTTGGTTCGGGACTTTTTTTTTGTGTTCATTTGAAATATTTTCCAAGTGCTTTAAAGTCCTTTTCTAGCGTAGCTTCGCTGTGTAAAAACGCGTTTCAGTGTCGTCAGAATCATGTTGCGTAACAACTCTGTGCTGGCCGAATTTGGTTAAATAAAAAGATTGATACTGCCCTTCACACAAAGTCATATGTAGTATAAGTATCTCCGGAAAGTAGCGCAACCATGGGCTGCAGAAGCCACTAGAAAGGATTTCGGCAACATTAGAATTCTCATGGAAATTGGTCCTCTCTTCAGGAACTCGTACAGCTCATAGGCTACAGTACTTCTAGTGTTACGAAGTAATGGATTCCTTTGGAGTGAAAAGTTCTTTAATGAGACTATTCCAACTGATACAGCCGCTCAGTGGTCACTTTTCACTCGCAATTTAACCGTTCAGGTGGAGTCCGGTCACACAGAGATATACATAAGTGTGTATGTGTAAAGATTCGTGAAGACATTGGGCTCCTGTTGGTGACAGCCCGTTCCCTGATATGCTACTGCTGTCCCGGCACAACTCTGGTGTGGGTGCATGGGGTGCCATTTCTTGGCAGAAAGTGGCCCGTGCGTAACTGTAGTATAGTTAGCTTTGCTTTTTTTTTGGGGGGGAGGGGGGCTTGATTAGGGCATTCACTTTGCTTGTGCCATCTCAACAAACATTAAAAAGTTGTAGTCCTCTGTGTTACTGTATCAAGTTTGGCATGTGTATATGAAGCAGTGGTTGATCAGGGGTATGGGCTAAATCTCGGGCGATAAAGAACTGACCTGGAGTTTATTTTTCAGCTAGGAAGGGTACTTGCACTAGAGTCGGTAGCATGAAATTGTATATGGAAAGTTAACACCTGTAAATGTATGTGTAACTTTAGCCAAAAGCAAAACTGGTGTGCATATATTCCAGCTTAAAGGAAAATGACGAATCATGGTTTATTTTATTTCTCGCAATTTTTAGATAAACAAATCTACTTAAAGCTTTTGAATATATACTAAATCAGGATTAGAAGAATTATAGAGAAATATGCAAAAACTGTTATTGTGCGATGCTCATGACAGACACTTGGTAATCAAAGGAGCATGTCATGTCATGACAACATTAATAAGTTCCTGCCGTGCATGCCAGTGTCATCAGTCACTGTCAATCTTAGAGGCTATAGCCCATGAAAGTTTAAGATGATTATGTAGATGTTTATGTTATCCTTAATTACATATCATGAGAATAATTGTTAAACATTAGGTTAAGTTTATTACATTTGTCGTGGTTTTTAAAATGATTCCACGAAGGGTATATGCTTTATATTTTAGGAGGTAAGTAGTAGTTTGTTGTAACAATAAGAGCCCATTCGACTTTCGTAATTGTTGTATAGTAGAATTCTGTTTCAACTGTAGGAATCACTAAAGAAAAAGTTAAATAAGATGCACTCGTAACCAAGGCGTTTAATTTAGTTGGTATGCATGAGAATGTTACCTGGAGATTTTGTAATGAAGTATCGTTTTTATCCTTGCATCGTCTTCAAAAGAAGAAAATCGAGAAGAGTGTGCAAATTTTAACAATATACATATATTTCCGAGACTTACATAGCATAGGGTACATGTAAAGTTGAGAGAGAGACATTTCCATACGCCTGAACGCGACGTTCAAACGCCCATGATTTTTTTTTTTTAACTTCCTGTCTTCTATGTTTATTGAGAAAGTGCTGTGGTCTGTGCTGCAAAAGGCAAGTCAAGCCTATTCCCGTTGGTACAACCATGCAACTAGCTATATTGCGAAAACGTTCGGGTGGCGACATATTGTATTCAAGAAGAGATCGATATTTTTCCTGTGTAACAAATTGATCCAACACACACCATGGTGATAAGATCCCGTCGTGCAGGTCTGTCTCATCAGTCCTTTTGTATGAATTTTATACATCACACTGGAAATAAGTGTATTTAGAATATGCATCACACTGGGAGTTGGTGTATACAGAATATGCTTTAAATGCTATTAGTACCGAAACATATGTACGCTGAATATGTATTTCTGTAGAGAAATCCAATCCGATCCAGTACACGTATCAACAGCTCTGGCACATACACTTCAAGGAAAGTGTACGTACGATGAACAATTAAAGACACCTTTACACAAAACAGGTTCTTGTTGGAGGCTGTCATAGTGCTGAAGCATATACTGCCTTATTTTGTTTGTTGGCTTGGGTTGACCCTAGTATATCATTGGGTTATCACACAGACTTAGTAAACCAACGATTTAGCAGAACGCACCTCTATATTAGGACACATTTGGTATTTGTAGTTATACGTTATTTTCATTCAGCTGGTCATCTGGTCATCCTTGACATGACCTGACGTTGCAATACACTTCAGTTCGTCAGCTGCTTAATGAATTCATCAGCTAACATTTGTGGGACTCAAAAGTCCTTCCCAGATCGCTATTACAATTTGAAACTTCTTTCCACAAGACTGTGAAAATAAATCGACTTTATCGTATAACGTTTCCTCTATATGTTATATAATTTGTTAAGATTATGCTTAAACTGCAACTACTTGGAACCTTTCCAGTGGCAGACATTTTGAGAAAATAACATTCTTTGTACTTTGATCTAGACCATCATAACCCTGACTCTCGTAAGTGTTTTTTGTGACAATTCTAATAGCGAGAACAAGGTGTTCCAAAGATATCTCGGTCCTTGAAAAAGAATGACAAGGAGAGAATTGATACTCTTTATGTTGAAGAACTATTTTGATGTATACTGGTGAGAGAAGTGTGGAGAAGACCTTCAAACTTACCAGTAAATATAATTTTCTCCCTCAAGTGGTTTGACATGAATCTCATATTACTTTTTCTTGTCTTTCAGAATGTATCCATTAGGCTCTTTAGTCTTGCAGAACTCCACTCACTATTATGCTCATTCAGCCACATGTCCCTTCATGCTCTCCCGAACACTTTCCCTTTTATCTCCTACCTTTTTAATCTTAATCTAAGGCACACTTAGCATCATTCCTCCTGTTTTCATTTTTTTTCTTTTAGCCATGAGCCAGAGTACGATATTGTGGTGGTGGGTGGAGGGATTGTGGGTATGGCCACAGCCCGAGAGCTTGCACTCAAGCACCCAAACCTCAAATTTGCTGTTGTTGAGAAGGAGAACAGACTTGGTAAGTAATTTATTAGTTTGAAGGTGAAGGATTGGATGTTCAGAAACATGAAAATTCTTTCCCCTTGTTTCCCCTTTTTAAATCTATCAACAGATCACCTCAACCAGAGTACTTACAGAGGATTGACTGTTGGGATGCCATTGGAATTATTTTTTTTCTTGTGTACAGTGGAGTACTTTTGTATGTGTTTTGAAGGATTTTTGTAGATTGAAGGGTAGCTTACATCCACTTTGTGTGACCATTATCTTGAAATGTATAATGCTTCAGTCATTTTTTTTCATAAATTACTTGATATTCCTGCTTGATGTAATGATAATATGAAGAATTGATTTGCCGATGTTTGTAAGTAAAACTAATAATCAGACATTTGTCCTCTTGATCATGTCTCACTTGGTTTCCATCAACTCCCATAAATGATATTAGGTTAGGTGGATGGGAGAAAAATGGAACCATTTCTTACTTCCTTATTTTTTAGTAGTACTTCAGTGGCTCTTATAATAAAGGAGCAATTATATGAGTAGCATGGAGTACAGCATACTGTTTGAGATAAAAAAAATCCATAATGCTTTGGGCCAATCAATGTGTGTGTTTTAGAATTTTATGAAATGTTAAAAAATTGATGGATATTAAAAACTTGTCCCCACAAAATGTAGTCTGAATACTGCACTTAGTATAACCAGGCCATTGAAAAAGCATCAATTTGATTAATTACTGCTTTTTTCAGTAGACAGTGTTTTGAAAATTGTAACAAAACATTGTTTTATTAATGTGGTTATGACTCTTTTGCCTATTGCTAGTAACCCAGATATGTGAAGCAGAAGAGAATGAAGATTAGCTGAGTGGGTGTTTTGACATGTGAGTAAGGTGGATGGGTGTGTGCAGGAAGTCAGGGGGGCAGGCTTTTTAAATATTTTCCACACATCATCAAAGCTTTATTTTCCGTAAAAAAGTTTAATGTCAAATTAACAAAAACTCGGATGAAAGACGTGAACGAAACCTTTAGGGTAGAAATAGTGCCTTCTGCCTGTTCAGGTGAATAAGATAGGTTTGACTTGTGTTTTCTTCAGTGTCAGACAAATGCAGATGCAGTGTCTTCATATTGAGAAACATTGATTCTTATTATTTATTGAACAGAATCATTTCATGTATTATTTTAAGGATATTATCATACGGCACTGGTGGCTGATTCGGGTGAGAAACTGCAGAAGCTGGTGACTGAGTTTGGTAAAGCATGTGAAAGAAGAAAGCAGAGAGTAGATGTGAGTAAGAGCAAAGCTTTTAGGTACAGTAGGGTTGAGGGACAAGTGAATTGGGAGGTAAGTTTGAAAGGAGAAAAACTGGAGGAAGTGTGGTGTTTTAGATATCTGGGTGTGGATTTGGCAGCGGATGGAAACAGAAGTGAATCACAGGGTGGGGGAGGGGGCAAAAGTTCTGAGTGTTGAAAAATGTTTAGAAGGCGAGAACATTATCTCAGAAAGCAAAAATAGGTATGTTAGAAGGAATAGTGGTTCCAACAATGTTATATGGTTGCGAGGCGTGGGCTATAGATTGGGTTGTGCGGAGGAGGGTGGATGTGTTGGAAATGAGATGCTTGAGGACAATATGTGGTGTGAGGTGGTTTGATCAAGTAAGTAATGAAAGGGTAAGAGAGATGTGTGGTAATAAAAAGAGTGTGGTTGAGAGAGCAGAAGAGGATGTATTGAAATGGGTTTAGACACGTGGACAGAATGATTGAGGGAAGATTGACAAAGAGGATATATGTGTCAGAGGTGGAGGGAACGAGAAGTGGGAGACCAAATTGGAGGTGGAAGAATGGAGTGAAAAAGATTTTGAGTGATCGGAGCCTGAACATTCAGGAGGGTGAAAGGTGTGCAAGGAATAGAATGAATTGGAACGATGTGGTATACCTGGGTCGGCTTGCTGTCAATGGATTGAACCATGGCATGTTAAGTGTCTGGGGTAAACCATGGAAAGTTTTGTGGGGCTGGATGTGGAAAGGGAGCTATATATATATATATATATATATATATATATATATATATATATATATATATATATATATATATATATCCCTGTCTCCATGGTTGTTTAATTTGTTTATGGATGGGGTTGTTAGGGTGGTGAATGCAAGAATTTTGGAAAGAGGGGCAAGTATGAAGTCTGTTGGGGATGAGAGAGCTTGAGAAGTGAGTCAGTTGTTGTTCGCTGATGATACAGCGCTGGTGGCTGATTCATGTGAGAAACTGCAGAAGCTGGTGACTGAGTTTGGTAAAGTGTGTGAAAGAAGAAAGTTAAGAGTAAATGTGAATAAGAGCAAGGTTATTAGGTACAGTAGGGTTGAAGGTCAAGTCAATTGGTAGGTAAGTTTGAATGGAGAAAAACTGGAGGAAGTAAAGTGTTTTAGATATCTGGGAGTGGATCTGGCAGCCGATGTTACCATGGAAGCGGAAGTGGATCATAGGGTGGGGGAGGGGGCGAATGTTGTATGGTTGCGAGGCGTGGGCTATGGATAGAGTTGTGCGCAGGAGGATGGATGTGCTGGAAATGAGATGTTTGAGGACAATGTGTGGTGTGAGGTGGTTTGATCGAGTAAGTAACGTAAGGGTAAGAGAGAGGTGTGGAAATAAAAAGAGCATGGTTGAGAGAGCAGAAGAGGGTGTTTTGAAATGGTTTGGGCACATGGAGAGAATGAGTGAGGAAAGATTGACCAAGAGGATATATGTGTCGGAGGTGGAGGGAACAAGGAGAAGTGGGAGACCAAATTGGAGGTGGAAAGATGGAGTGAAAAAGATTTTGTGTGATCGGGGCCTGAACATGCAGGAGGGTGAAAGGAGGGCAAGGAATAGAGTGAATTGGATCGATATGGTATACCGGGGTTGACGTGCTGTCAGTGGATTGAATCAGGGCATGTGAAGCGTCTGGGGTAAACCATGGAAAGCTGTGTAGGTATGTATATTTGCGTGTGTGGACGTATGTATATACGTGTGTATGGGGGTGGGTTGGGCCATTTCTTTCGTCTGTTTCCTTGCACTACCTCGCAAACGCGGGAGACAGCGACAAAGCAAAAAAAAAAAAAATCCCTGGGGATAGGGGAGAAAGAATACTTCCCACGTATTCCCTGCGTGTTGTAGAAGGCGACTAAAAGGGGAGGGAGCAGGTGGCTGGAAATCCTCCCTTCTCGTTTTTTTTTTTAATTTTCCAAAAGAAGGAATAGAGAAGGGGGCCAGGTGAGGATGTTCCCTCAAAGGCCCATTCCTCTGTTCTTAACGCTACCTCACTAACGCGGGAAATGGCGAATAGTTTGAAAGAAAAGAAAAGATATATGAAATGTATAGGTATTTATATGTGCATGTGTGGATTTGTATTTATATACATGTGTATGTGGGTGAGTTGGGCCATTCTTTCATCTGTTTCCTTGTGCTACCTCGCTAACGCAGGAGACAGTGACAAAGTATAATGAGTAAATAAATCAGATATCATTGTAAAAGAAAAAAATTTAGTTAATGCCATATTTGAGGTGATGTGGAAGAGAAATATTTCCTCTGTAGAATATCACAATTTTTTTAAAGTTGATGCCATATTTGAGATGATGTAGAAGAGTAATATTTCCTCTATACATCACAAGTTTTTGTTACATTGTTTGTTTTTTCATACTATTCGCCATTTCCCATGTTAGCGAGATAGCATTAAGAACAGAGGACTGGGCCTTTGAGGGAATATCCTTACCTGGCCCCCTTCTCTGTTCCTTCTTTTGGAAAATTAAAAAGACTGAGAGGGGAGGATTTCCAGCCAGCCACCTGCTCCCTCCCCTTTTTGTCGCCTTCTACGACATGCAGGGAATACGTGGGGAGTATTCTTTCTCCCCTATCCCTGCCTACAAACATTTACAGACTTTTGTCAGCATTGTTTCTGGACTTTGGAAAAGAATGACTTTGTTTCCAAGTACCAAGATATTTGCTGACGTAAGTGCCTGTGTCTTCATGTGCTCTCTTTGTGCATGTAACATGTTGCACTTTATTGTATAACTCTTGCTTTTTGCAGCTTTCCTAAAAAAAAAATGATAGTGTGTAGATAATCCCCAGGAGCTTGACCAGTTGCTGAAATTAATGCTTTATCATGTTGCAGCTCTCCATCAGAGTGGGCACAACAGTGGGGTGATTCATGCTGGTATCTACTATAAACCTGGTTCTCTCAAAGCTAAGCTGTGTGTTGAGGGCCTGCATCTTGCCTACAAGTACCTGGATGAAGAAGGTAAAGTGTAAAATTTTTTAAATGGGATTCTTTGTAGTAGCAGTAGTAAGTATTATGGCATGGTCAGCAACATGCCCCAACAGGGTATAGCTTAGATCAGTGGAAAAATTAAGATTATGAGAAGAAAAGTAAGAGAAATTGAGTTTAGGTGTTGAAGCCCTGACTTTTTACGTTGGAAATCATATATGAAAAGGATATGAGAGAAGAAAGAATTCCACAGCTTTGCTGGTCAGGGACTGCCTTTAAGAGTGCTGATCATGAACATGAATGCAGGACTAACCAGCATTGTATATCTCTCATTAATTTGCATACATTTAGAAATTTGACTTTTGGTGATATATAGCAATCAGTGTATTTGTATTCATATCATTTGATGAGTTCTGTGAGAAATTAAGCTGATATAAGCTCTTGTTTTCTCCAGCAATGGGAAAGGGATCTATCTGCAGGGTTAACAAGTTATTCAGAATTCCACTCACATATTCCCTTTTTATTTCATTGCCCTCTGAGTGCTTTGCTTAGGAAAAACATTGGTTACTGTTTAATAAAACTTGAAACAGCCTTGAATTTTACATGGTGGAAAATGTGGGAATCCATTATTAATACATTCTAGAAAAAAAAGTGATAAAGTTCGCTGAATAACCTTGCTGTAGACTTTGAAATGAAGCTTTAAGATTAGCTATGCAGAAAACCTACCCACTCAAAGTAGTTATGACTTAATACTTGAGGTGGATTACATTGTGAAAAGGGAAGCACATAAAGACAAAACCCATAACAGGAGAAAGTAAATGAAAGGAAGGATATAGGTGTCATAAGCTCTTTGTAGGGAGGCAGATTGGGAGGCTTAATTCCAGAGTCAAGGAATAGAGATATAATATTTTTTTTTAAATGAATGGTAGCAGAAGGGAAGTGAGAGAGAGAAAAGACAAAGCTTGAACATACATTGATTTTGTCAGATTGATAACTTCCCATATCACAAGAATTATGGACATAATCTCCAGTGATTGTCCATACCTAACAGTTATTTACATATTAGGTAGTCCCTCAAAGGCCCAGTCCTCTGTTCTTAACGCTACCTCGCTGATGCGGGAAATGGCAAATAGTTTGAAAAAAAAAAAAGGTAGTTTCATTGTCTGATCTGTCTTTTAACATATTTCTCCATTTAAAAGGAATTCCTTACAAGAAATGTGGAAAATTGATTGTAGCTGTCAATGAAAAAGAAGTGGGGAGGCTGCTAGACCTTTATGACCGAGCAATTCATAATGGTGTACCAGATGTGGAACTAATTGAGGGGAATGAGATAAAGAAGTATGAACCCTACTGCAAAGTGAGTATTTATAGGTTCTACTAGTGTTGCCTTTACCAATTCAGGAAGTGAGATGGGGAAAATAGACTTCTGAAGTGAATCTGTGAAAATAGACTTTTGAAGTGTATTTACAATGGGTGAAATGCTAAGAATGAGGTGCAAAGGAATTTAGAATGTTTGATAAAGAGACAATGAATTTAGGTTAAAGAAAAGACAGATATGCCATTAATCCAGGCTAATTGATACTCTGTCTATGTTGTATTGCAGTGCTTCTTGGTCTTTTCTCCCATCATCAGTGGTACGTAAAAGAACTGATACTATCTGAATGTAGACTTTCATCCAAATGATATACCACTACAGTATTGTTGATTTGCTGATGGTAGATAATGCCTTTCATAAAAGGCAAATATTCTCAGCTTATAGAATAGGAAGTCGTTCAAGTTGATAATCCAGTTTAATTGTATAACCTCTTAAAAGCTGCAGTGCTTTCATGTCATTTAGATTGTCTCATAACATTATTCTGTTGCTGATGTTACACCTTTTGTGGCATTTGCCTTTTGTGAAAGGTGTTGTGTTCATTGTTTATGCTGAAGTCTGTAATGACTTGCTGATAATTTCTGAAGCCATGTTTTTGATTTCCAAAGTTTATATTCTTTCACAAGGTGATTAAAAGTAGTGTGCAGAGTGAATAAATGAGAAGTTCTGATATTATTGAGGAAGTTCAATAATCACCCATCTCTCTCCATCCACTTTCAGTTTTACCCATATCAATCTATGTATATACATATATATGTGGATGAGTTGGGCCATTCTTTCATCTGTTTCCTTGTGCCACCTCGCTAACGCGAGAGACAGCGACAAAATATGATAAATAGATAAATATAGTAAATTTGTATATTTATTTATGTGCATGTGTGTGTGTGTATATATATATTTTTTCTTTTCTTTCAAACTATTCGCCATTTCCCGCGTTAGCGAGGTAGCGTTAAGAACAGAGGACTGGGCCTTTGAGGGAATATCCTCACCTAGCCCCCTTTCTGTTCCTTCTTTTGGAAAATTTAAAAAAAAATGATGAGAGGGGAGAATTTCCAGCCCCCCCGCTCCCTCCCCTTTTAGTCGCCTTCTACAACACGCAGGGAATACGTGGGAAGTATTCTTTCTCCCCTATCCCCAGGAATAATATATATATATATACCTGGTTTAAAAAGCGAGATATACATAAGTATACTTATGTAAGTAGGAGAGATGGCCAGAGAGCGTTATTGGATTACGTGTTAATTGACAGGCGTGCGAAAGAGAGACTTTTGGATGTTAATGTGCTGAGAGGTGCAACTGGAGGGATGTCTGATCATTATCTTGTGGAGGCTAAGGTGAAGATTAGTATGGGTTTTCAGAAAAGAGGAGTGAATGTTGGGGTGAAGAAGGTGGTGAGAGTAAGTGAGCTTGGGAAGGAGACCTGTGTGGGGAAGTACCAGGAGAGACTGTGTACAGAATGGAAAAAGGTGAGAACAATGGAAGTAAGGGGAGTCGGGGAGGAATGGGATGTATTTAGGGAATCAGTGATGGATTGCGCAAAAGATGCTTGTGGCATGAGAAGAGTGGGAGGTGGGCTGTTTAGAAAGGGTAGTGTGTGGTGGGATGAAGAAGTAAGAGTATTAGTGAAAGAGAAGAGAGAGGCATTTGGACGATTTTTGCAGGGAAAAAATGCAATTGAGTGGGAGAAGTATAAAAGAAAGAGACAGGAGGTCAAGAGAAAGGTGCAAGAGGTGAAAAAAAGGGCAAATGAGAGTTGGGGTGAGAGACTATCAGTAAATTTTAGGGAGAATAAAAAGATGTTCTGGAAGGAGGTAAATAGGGTGCGTAAGACAAGGGAGCAAATGGGAACTTCAGTGAAGGGCGTAAATGGGGAGGTGATAACAAGTAGCGGTGATGTGAGAAGGAGATGGAATGAGTATTTTGAAGGTTTGTTGAATGTGTCTGATGACAGAGTGGCAGATATAGGGTGTTTTGGTCGAGGTGGTGTGCAAAGTGAGAGGGTTAGGGAAAATGATTTGGTAAACAGAGAAGAGGTAGTAAAAGCTTTGCGGAAGATGAAAGCCGGCAAGGCAGCAGGTTTGGATGGTATTGCAGTGGAATTTATTAAGAAAGGGGGTGACTGTATTGTTGACTGGTTGGTAAGGTTATTTAATGTATGTATGACTCATGGTGAGGTGCCTGAGGATTGGCGGAATGCGTGCATAGTGCCATTGTACAAAGGCAAAGGGGATAAGAGTGAGTGCTCAAATTACAGAGGTATAAGTTTGTTGAGTATTCCTGGTAAATTATATGGGAGGGTATTGATTGAGAGGGTGAAGGCATGTACAGAGCATCAGATTGGGGAAGAGCAGTGCGGTTTCAGAAGTGGTAGAGGATGTGTGGATCAGGTGTTTGCTTTGAAGAATGTATGTGAGAAATACTTAGAAAAGCAAAGGGATTTGTATGTAGCATTTATGGATCTGGAGAAGGCATATGATAGAGTTGATAGAGATGCTCTGTGGAAGGTATTAAGAATATATGGTGTGGGAGACAAGTTGTTAGAAGCAGTGAAAAGTTTTTATCGAGGATGTAAGGCATGTGTACGTGTAGGAAGAGAGGAAAGTGATTGGTTCTCAGTGAATGTAGGTTTGCGGCAGGGGTGTGTGATGTCTCCATGGTTGTTTAATTTGTTTATGGATGGGGTTGTAAAGGAGGTAAATGCAAGAGTCCTGGAAAGAGGGGCAAGTATGAAGTCTGTTGGGGATGAGAGAGCTTGGGAAGTGAGTCAATTGTTGTTCGCTGATGATACAGCGCTGGTGGCTGATTCATGTGAGAAACTGCAGAAGCTGGTGACTGAGTTTGGTAAAGTGTGTGGAAGAAGAAAGTTGAGAGTAAATGTGAATAAGAGCAAGGTTATTAGGTACAGTAGGGGTGAGGGTCAAGTCAATTGGGAGGTGAGTTTGAATGGAGAAAAACTGGAGGAAGTGAAGTGTTTTAGATATCTGGGAGTGGATCTGTCAGCGGATGGAACCATGGAAGCGGAAGTGGATCATAGGGTGGGGGAGGGGGCGAAAATTTTGGGAGCCTTGAAAAATGTGTGGAAGTCGAGAACATTATCTCGGAAAGCAAAAATGGGTATGTTTGAGGGAATAGTGGTACCAACAATGCTGTATGGTTGCGAGGCGTGGGCTATGGATAGAGATGTGCGCAGGAGGATGGATGTGCTGGAAATGAGATGTTTGAGGACAATGTGTGGTGTGAGGTGGTTTGAGCGAGTAAGTAACGTAAGGGTAAGAGAGATGTGTGGAAATAAAAAGAGCGTGGTTGAGAGAGCAGAAGAGGGTGTTTTGAAATGGTTTGGGCACATGGAGAGAATGAGTGAGGAGAGATTGACCAAGAGGATATATGTGTCGGAGGTGGAGGGAACGAGGAGAAGAGGGAGACCAAATTGGAGGTGGAAAGATGGAGTGAAAAAGATTTTGTGTGATCGGGGCCTGAACATGCAGGAGGGTGAAAGGAGGGCAAGAAATAGAGTGAATTGGAGTCATGTGGTATACAGGGGTTGACGTGCTGTCAGTGGATTGAAGCAAGGCATGTGAAGCGTCTGGGGTAAACCATGGAAAGCTGTGTAGGTATGTATATTTGCGTGTGTGGACGTGTGTATGTACATGTGTATGGGGGGGGGGGGGCCATTTCTTTCGTCTGTTTCCTTGCGCTACCTCGCAAACGCGGGAGACAGCGACAAAGTATAAAAAAAAAAAAAAAAAAAATATATATATATATATATATGTATTTTTTTTTTTTTTTTTTTTTTTTTTTGCCGGTCTCCCGCGTTTGCGAGGTAGCACAAGGAAACAGATAAAAGAAATGGCCCAACCCACCCCCATACACATGTATATACATACACGTCCACACACGCAAATATACATACCTACACAGCTTTCCATGGTTTACCCCAGACGCTTCACATGCCCTGATTCAATCCACTGACAATCCAATCCTCTCTTCCTACACGTACACATGCCTTACATCCTCGATTAAAACTTTTCACTGCTTCTAACAACTTGCCTCCCACACCATATATTCTTAATACCTTCCACAGAGCATCTCTATCAACTCTATCATATGCCTTCTCCAGATCCATAAATGCTACATACAAATCCTTTTGCTTTTCTAAGTATTTCTCACATACATTCTTCAAAGCAAATACTTGATCCACACATCCTCTACCACTTCTGAAACCACACTGCTCTTCCCCAATCTGATGCTCTGTACATGCCTTCACCCTCTCAATCAATACCCTCCCATATGATTTACCAGGAATACTCAACAAACTTATACCTCTGTAATTTGAGCACTCACTCTTATCCCCTTTGCCTTTGTACAATGGCACTATGCATGCATTCCGCCAATCCTCAGGCACCTCACCATGAGTCATACATACATTAAATAACCTTACCAACCAGTCAACAATACAGTCACCCCCTTTTTTAATAAATTCCACTGCAATACCATCCAAACCTGCTGCCTTGCCGGCTTTCATCTTCCGCAAAGCTTTTACTACCTCTTCTCTGTTTACCAAATCATTTTCCCTAACCCTCTCACTTTGCACACCACCTCGACCAAAACACCCTATATCTGCCACTCTATCATCAAACACATTCAACAAACCTTCAAAATACTCACTCCATCTCCTTCTCACATCACCACTACTTATCACCTCCCCATTAGCGCCCTTCACTGAAGTTCCCATTTGCTCCCTTGTCTTACGCACTTTATTTACCTCCTTCCAGAACATATTTTTATTCTCCCTAAAATTTAATGGTACTCTCTCACCCCAACTCTCATTTGCCTTCTTTTTCACTTCTTGCACCTTTCTCTTGACCTCCTGTCTCTTTCTTTTATACATCTCCCACTCAGTTTCATTTTTTCCCTGCAAAAATCGTCCAAATGCCTCTCTCTTCTCTTTCACTAATAATCTTACTTCTTCATCCCACCACTCACTACCCTTTCTAATCAACCCACCTCCCACACTTCTCATGCCACAAGCATCTTTTGCGCAATCCATCACTGATTCCCTAAATACATCCCATTCCTCCCCCACTCCCCTTACTTTCATTGTTCTCACCTTTTTCCATTCTGTACTCAGTCTCTCCTGGTACTTCCTCACACATATATATATATATGTATATGTGAGATGTGCCTTAATTTGTATGTTGAATGGTGCTACCTTGTTAACATGGGGAATGGCAATCAAATATGAAAAAATAAATGCTTTGGTTAGAACAGCTTTGGTATCCTATATGAATTGTAAAAGCTGTGCAAATATATATTGCATGATGCTGTGCTATTGTATCATGGTGGGAAAATGGCTGATAAAATTTGCATACTGTTTTGATAAATCTAGTGTTGGTGCACAAACTGATGTTAATATGGGCAAGTAATGAAGTATGGAAGTATTTCTCCAAAGTAAAGAAATGAAACTGTCATCATATTCTTTTACTTTGCATCTCATTTCATGCAGCTCTACCATCTATAGTCCTTTAATTTTCTCAATTTTATGCAGAAAAAGAAATATTTGATGTACTATTTCAGTGTCTTTTTAATTATGGCAAATGTGAATTTACCCTTGAACATAGCTCTTTATATGCATTAATTCATATTACCAGATTTTGTGATCTCTTTATTTTGAGTGTAATTCACCTTACTCTCTTAGGGTGTAAAGGCAATCTGGTCTCCTCATACTGGCATCGTTGACTGGGGGTTAGTGACGGAACATTATGGCAAAAACTTCCGTGATGCTGGAGGCAGTATTTATCTTGATTTCAATGTAACAGATTTCCAGCTTGTGGAAAAAGATCAAAATGGCAAGGACACAGATGCTGAATACCCTGTTAGAGTCATTAGTAATGAGAAGGTCAGTATATGAAAAGTGTGAGTTTAATACATTCTAACACAACTTGCAGGTTGGCTGTTATTTTGTAGGCTTTATTCTTATTTTTAGCTTTATCTAACCAAAACTAGGATAAATATATGTATTCTTCCAGAATTCTACAAAATATGTTGGTGAAAATTGTAATTAGTTATTTACTCTTATGATTTAGAGCAAATTATCTCCCACCCTACCGTATTCCTGACTGCTGTGACCACTCTCCTAACATTCTTGATTTGTTTTCACTTCTCATCCATCCAGCTGTAAATACACAATCTCCCCCTCCAGCAGGCCCCCCTAAGCGTAAATACTGGCACCTGAACAAAGCTGACTGGAATAACTTACATAACTTCTTTTCTGACTTCCCTTGGGTAAATTATTGTCTTATGTGGTGATGCTACCGTTTCTGCCATGTGCATAGCAGAAGCGATTGTTGTGGGAATGGAAGCATTTATCCCCTTTTCCTTCGAGATGGTCTCTTAATCCAGTCCATGACTCATTCCTGTTTTGAGGCTATTCAGGCAAAGGATCAGGCATATCGGGCTTGGAAAACTCTCCTTCCTCTGGCTCCCATTCAGCTTTTATCACTGCCTGTAATTGCTGCAAGCATGTTATTCATGAGGGGAATTGTTCCTTTATTCAAAGGAAGTGTGATAACCTCTCCTTGTCATCCATCGATAGGTCTTTCTGGTCTTTAGCTAAGTGCATCTCTAACAACTTCTGTTGCTCTACCTTCCCCTCTTTTTTCAGTTCTGGTGGTATGAGAGCTATCTTCCGTAGACAGAGCAACTCTCTGTGGTTACTGTTTCTCCTCTTACTCCACCTTGGATGACTCTAACATTCCTTTACCCCCTGATGCTCCTCTTACTAATCCTGTCCCTCTTCCAGTAATCTCTTTTTGGACTGCCTGAAAAGCACTTCTTTCTCTGGACACAGGCAAGGCTTATGTTTCTGATGGCACCCATCCCATGTACTGAAAGAGTTTGCCTCTTAACTTGCACCTGTTCTTGCTTGTCTGTTCCATTTCTGTTTAAAAACCAAAGCTTTTCCTTCTTGGAAAAATGCATTGATACATCCCATCCTTAAGAAGAGTGACCAACTGATCCCTCTGACTATCATCCTGTTCCTCTGCTGTTTACTGTTTCCGAAGTTTTTGAACCCCTCCTCAATTCCCATATCCTTAAACACCTCAAAAATTACAATTTTCTCTCTGATCACCAGTATGGCTTCTATGAGGCAGATCCATTGATGATATTCTTTCCTGTCTTACTAATGTCTGGTCATCACCCCTGAAAGATTATTTGGAGTCATTTTTAGTTGCCCTTGTCATATCTGAGGCTTTTGATAGGGTGTGGCATTGGGGTCTCATCTCTAAGCTCCCCACCTTTGGGCTTCCCTCCCTTCATATCTAGCTTCATATCTGTGGTTGTTGATTAATCAGCCTCCCCCTTTTTTTTCCATCAGCAATGGTATCCTTCAAAGTTTTGTTCTGTTCCCTACACTTTTTCTCCTTTTTTCAACGATTTTCTCTCCACAAATAATCCAGTGCATTCATATGCTGACGACTCAATGCTGCATTCATCCACATCCTTTAATTCTGCTCCCTCGATCTGCATTTCATCTTGACACAGCTTCCTCAATAAATTCAGACTTGGACAGGATATCTCAGTGGGGTAAACAAAATCTTGTTGATTTTAATAGCTTTTAGACCCAATTTCTACCTCCCTCCCTCTCTCTATCGAAAACTCCTCACAATTCTCTCCTCTCCTTTGATGGTTCTGTAATTCCACCTCTTAACTCAATAAACATACTTGGTATTACTGTAACATCCACTCTTTCTTGGAAACCCCATATTACAGGAATAACTAAATCTGCATCTAAGAAACTGGGTGTCCTGTTCAGATGTCAAGACTTCTCTTTTGAACACAAAAGAGTTAGGTACAGAAAATTTTGCTCTGGAACATAACCTCCCATTAATAATGAGTTTCACTCACTTGATATATGATGCCCCACTAGATGGGTTTTCCATCATAAATCAAGGCTTATGGCAGTTCCCTTCTAATTTAGATGTGAAAAGAACTTTGATCAAACTTCCATGGATATGGCCTTACTGTATAGTCTGAGGTAAGTGATGTACTTGGGCATGATATGCTTCAATACTCTCTCATGTTTCCCTTTTACATTCAGTTTTAATTTACATTACAGATATTTTAGCCAGAAATAGCATTGATGATGGATTATTATATTTGGTATAAAAGACAGAAAGAAGAAGATAGTGAAATTCTCTAGCAATGTATTTTCTGTGTTATAAATGAAATAAGAAACACTGATGATGCTCTTCACTCACTTGGCCTTTGGTAAACTCTCTTTTTATAGGCTGTACGTTGTAAGTACGTGTTAACTTGTGGTGGCCTGCAGGCAGACAAGTTGGCAAAGCTGTCTGGATGCTCTGAGGATCCTCGGATTGTACCCTTCCGTGGCGAGTACCTTCTTCTGAAGCCAGAAAAAGCTCATTTAGTGAGAGGAAACATTTATCCAGTGAGTAGTAGTAAATGTGATTTGTTAAGAATATTAATGTACCGTTGAGTGTACATGTACATGTACACTTCTAGTCAAGAATCCTCTGGCAACAAAGCTCTTCTATGACAGTCAGTGAAAAGTAGTGTAACTTCCCCGATATTAATTGTGGTATTTTGGAGTCATCATTTCCCTGCACCTGGAAGTAGCACAGCCTTTGGAATTGTAAGGAGCTCTTAGAAGAGTCTTGTATGAACTCCAGGTCTCTTTCAAGAAAGGGGTTGTAGGGCAGATATAGATATATACAGATGCTCCCCGACTTACAACCATCCGTACATATGACCGGAAAAAATGTAGATTAAAAAATATTCATGAATATAAAAATTATGCTCGGTTGTACATCTACCGGTGCTAACAGCTGTGTACATACGATAGTGAATGTCAGACAATGCAGGCATTGTGTACATCACAGCATCTCTCTCAATTCTCACTCTCAGTTACCATTCAATAAGCGTGCATTATTCAAGTGACTAACAAATTTTTGTCCTGGGTTAAACTATTTTTGTACTAAACCCCAAAGAAGATGACAAGCAAGAGGAAAGATCCCTCACATGTTGAAAGATCTAGCAAGAAGCCAAGGAAAACATTCAGTTTGGAAGTGAAAATGAAGGTAATCACCCAATATGAAGGAGGAAAAATAGTTAATGTGATTACATGTGATCTACAGTTGTCCCATTTAATGGTCTCCACAATTTTAAAGGACAAAGAGAAAATAAATCAGCAATGAAAGGTTTGGCAAGTATGAAATCTACGGTAATAACAAAGCAATAACGAGGGTCCATTCACAAAATATAAAAGTTGTTGATGTAGTGGATGGAAGATCAAATTCAAGCATGTGTACCACTAATCTTACTAACAGTTCAGGTGAAGATCTGAAGTCTTTTTGAGACTTTGAAGGAGTGAGTGGAAGAGGATTACATTTATAACTTCACAGCAAGTCATTGTTGTTCAATAGATTTAAAAGAAGATATAGCTTACACAATGTTCGAGTTACATGTGAAGCAGTAAGTACTGATGAAGGAGCTGCCAAAAAGTTCATTGAGAGTTTGGATGAATTAAACTGTGAACTAAAGTATCATGAATAAAATGTAAGAAGAAACTACAGAATCATGTGATAAAGCTGGTAAAAAAAAAAAAGATAATCATGATAGAAAATAAGTAGGATGAAAGAATAATGCATAGGTATATGAATGCTGACATACATCCAACTTATGTCCATATTGAGATATGACCAATTGGTCAGAACAGAACTCGGACATATGTTGGGGAGCATCTGTATGCAAGTATGCAGTCTGTTTTGGATGAGAGGGCTTGGGAAGTGAGTCAGTTGTTGTTCGCTTATGATACAGCGCTGGTGGCTGATTCGGGTGAGAAACTGCAGAAGCTGGTGACTGAGTTTGGTAAAGTGTGTGAAAGACGAAAGCTGAGAGTAAATGTGAATAAGAGCAAGATTATTAGGTACAGTAGGGTTGAGGGACAAGTCATTCGGGAGGTAGGTTTGAATGGAGAAAAACTGGAGGAAGTGAAGTGTTTTAGATATCTGGGAGTGGATTCGGCAGCAGGTGGAACCATGGAAGCAGAAGTGAGTCACAGGGTGGGGGAGGAGCTGAAGGTTCTGGGAGTGTTGAAGAATGTGTGGAAGGCAAGAACATTATCTTGGAAAGCAAAAATGGGTATGTTTGAAGGAATAGTAGTTCCAACAATGTTATGTGGTTGCAAGGCATGGGCTGTAGATAGGGTTGTTCAGAGGAGGGTGGATGTGTTGGAAATGAGATGTTTGAGGACAGTATGTGGTGTGAGGTGGTTTGATCAAGTAAGTAATGAAAGGGTAAGAGAGATGTGTGGTGATAAAAAGAGTGTGGTTGAGAGAGCAGAAAAGGGTGTGTTGAAATGATTTGGTCACATGGAGAGAATGAGAGAGGAAAGATTGACAAAGAGGATATATGTGTCAGAGGTGGAGGGAATGAGGAGAAGTTCGAGACCAAATTGGAGGTGGAAGGATGGAGTGAAAAAGATTTTAAGCGACTGGGGCCTGAACATGCAAGAGGGTGAAAGGCTTGCAAGGAATAGAGTGAATTGGAACGATGTGGTATACTGGGGTCGCCATGCTGTCAAAGGATTGAACCAGGGCATGTGAAGGGTCTAGGGTAAACCATGGAAAGTTTTGTGGGGCCTGGATGTGGAAAGGGAGCTGTGGTTTCAGTGCATTATACATGACAGCTAGAGACTGAGTGTGAATGAATGTGGCCTTTGTTGTCTTTTCCTAGCACTACCTCACGCACATGCGGGGAAGGGGGTTGTCATTTAATGTGTGCTGGGGTGGTGACGGAAATGAATAAAGGCAGCATGTATGAATTATTTACATGTGTATATATGTATATGCCTGTGTATGCATATATATGTATGCATTAAAATATATAGGTATGTATATGTGTGTGTGTGTATGTGTATGTATATGCATGTGTATGTAGGTGGGCTGGCCATTCTTTCGTCTGTTTCCTTGTGCTACCTTGCTAATGCGGTAGACAGCGACAAAGTATGATAAGAAAATATTTTTTTATTAATTTTTTATTATACTTCATTGCTGTTTCCCTTGTCAGTGAGTTAGTGCTAGGAAACAGATGAAGAATGGCCCATCCACTCGTATACACATATATATACACATATACACATATATTTACATATGCATACATATTTACATATGCATACACAAACATATACATGTACATATTCATGCTTACTTGCCTTCATCCATTCCTGGCACTACCCTGCCCCACAGAAAACTGCATCGCTTCCCCCTGCTTCAGCGAGGTAGCACCAGGAAAACAGACAAAAAAGGCCACAATCTTCACACTAAGTCTCTAGCAGTCAGGTGTAATGCACTGAAACCACAGCTCCCTATCCACATCCAGGCCCCACAGACCTTTCCTTGGTTTACTCCTACACATTTCACATGCCCTGGTTTGGTCCATTGACAGCACGTTGACCCAGGTATACCACATCATTCCAATTCATTCTACTCCTTGCCCGCTTCTCACCCTCCTGTATGTTCAGGCCCTGATGGCCTAAAATCTTTTTCACTCCATCCTTCCACCTCCAATTTGTTCCCATGCTTCTCCTTGTTCCTTCCACCTCAGACACATATATCCACTTTGTCAACCTTTCTCCACTCATTCCCTCCATAAGTCCAAACCATTTAACACCCCCTCTTCTGCTCTCTTAACCATGCTCTTTTTATTTCCACAGGTCTCTTTTACCCTTTCATTACTTTCTCAATCTAACCACCTCACACCACATATTGTCCTCAAACATTTCATTTCCAACACATCAGTCAATGTGAAACGTCTAGGGTAAACCATGGAAAGGTCTGTGGGGTCTGGATGTGGATAGAGAGCTGTGGTTTTGGTGCATTGCACATGACAGCTAGAGACTGTGAACAAATGTGGCCTTTTTATGTCTGTTTTCCTGGCACTACTTCGCTGACGCAGGAGGTGGTGATGCTGTTTCCTGTGGGTCATGGTGGTGCTGGGAATGGATGATGGCAAGCAAGAATGAATATATACATTTGTTTATATGTATATGTATGTATATGTGCATGTGTGTATATATGCATATATAGTTGTATGTGAGTGGATTTTCAGCCACCTGCTCCCTCCCCTTTTAGTCGCCTTCTACGACATGCAGGGAATACGTGGGAAGTATTCTGTCTCCCCTATCCCCAGGGATAATTTATATATCTATATATTTAATTGACTTCAGGTACCCGATCCCCGGTTTCCATTCCTAGGAGTGCACTTCACACCAAGAATGAATGGCGATGTTTGGCTTGGCCCCAATGCAATATTTGCTCTCAAACGTGAAGGATATCGGTGAGTGGTTACAGTTGATCTTTATTGTGCATTTGGTAATGTTGCTTGAAGTTTAGAAAAGTGCTTGGAAATTGAAGAATCTTTGAGAAAACAGTAGTACATGGAGAGGAAAAATTGTTAAATATTATAAAGTCCTAGATGAAAATAAGAAAGTAGTTGGTTGTAGTTGATAGGCAACCACCAACTAGGGAGGTTTATTACCAGTACTACCAGCCTGGGTATCAGGAGTGTCATTGACAGCTATGCAGTGAGCCAGCAATGTATTGGTTGTCAAGTTGCACTACTGCAACCCAGAATGCCATATTTTCTTTCTGCCTTACTTTCATATGGACTGCTGGCATTCTGTCCACAAATATGCAGTATTCTTGTTACACATAACACTTGACAACACTTAACTCACACAACTCATTCTTTGTAACTCCAGATTTTTCTGCAGAGTGATCTCTTCTAGCTCTGCCTTTTTGCAAAATGGCAGGAGCAATAGATAGAAGGAACATTAGACAGGAGCATTAGGTAGAAGTAGTATGTAGAAACATTAGGTTGGACCATTAGGTAGACACATTAGGTAACAATGGTTGGTGGGAACATTAGGTAGGAACCTTGAAAACAAAGTGCTAGAGTTTCCCTGTACCAGTAACCAGTTAGGGGTGAGGCACTAATTGCTAAGAAGTGGACCTAGAATTCACCATGTATGGAGACTTTTTTTTGCTGTGGTCACCCCCTCAACGGACTTTCCAAAGGGAATAGGTATCAGAGATATAGATTGATAGATAGGCACATGGAAATAAAAATGTTTATGGTATGAAGATCTTGATGGAAAAATTATGAGAATTTAATGAGGGGTAAGGAGCTATTTTGCAAAGATAAGTAGATGCAAAAGGGAGGTATGTGTAAAGAGTGAGAGTATAATACACAAGCCTAGAATAATGAGAATGTCAGAGGACATTTTTAAGAGATATAAAAAAAGTATTTTAAATTGATGATGATGAAGAGGATGTGGCTGTTTATACAGCTGAATCAAAAGTAAGGATAAAGGAAGTTTATGAAAAAGAATGGAAAGGCTGCATGAGTGAGATGGTGAAGAGTAAAATTGCTGTTAAGTGAATCTGGAGGATGTGTATTAACATACAAATTACAGTGAAACAAGTCTTTTGAGAATTAAGGGTGAAATGTATGGTAGAATAGTGACTAATTGATACAAGAATTACAGGTGAAGAGCAAGGCTGGTTTAAAAAGAGAAGAGGATGTGTAGACCAAAAGTAGAGAAAAAGAAGAAAGTGTATGCAGCATTTATGGATAAAAAAGAATTAATAAAGTGAATAGGAAAGCTCTGTAGTAAGTTTGGACTCCTTTTGGTGTACATTGAAGACCTTGAACGCTGTTAAAACTTTTATAGTGGAAGTCTTGGTGTGATTGAGTAAGTTGAATTAATTTAAATGGGAGTCCATCACAATTGTGTTATGGTGATAGCAGTGTAGCTCTGAATTATGGTTAAACAGCTGAAGTTACCACAGTTTATGTGCAGATGATGTTATTCTCTTATGTGAATTAGATGTGAAGCTGAATAGAATGGTGCAATTATGGAGAAGGATGGTAAAAGTAAATGAGGTAATGTAAAACTATATTTTGAGAGATTGGATGTCATAGGTTACTATGACTTTCAGTGATGAATAACTGAAAGCTCAGCACAAGTTTAAGTAATATTATTATGGAAACTGACATGAGTCGTAGGGAGAGTGAGGGGGCAAAGGTCCAGGGAGCATTGATGAAGGTGTGGAAAGAGAAGTCACTGAAGGTGCTAAAATGGATTTGTTTGAAGGTATTGTAATCTTGACAGTGTTGTATAGATGCAAGATGTGGGCTGTAGATGAGAATGTATAGAAAAGGGTGAATGAGTTGGAAATGAAATATATGAGAACAAGTGTTGTATAGATGCAAGATGTGGGCTGTAGATAAGAATGTATAGAAAAAGGTGAATGAGTTGGAAATGAAATATATGAGAACAATATTTGGTGTGGGCAGAGTTGATTGCATTGTTAAGGGTAGAGTGAAGTTGTGGTAATATAGAAGGAGTATGGTTGAGAGACCGGTAGAAGGTATGCTAAAATGGTTTGGACATGTGGAAAGAATGAGTTAAGGAAAGTTTATCAAAAAGGATATGTGTCAGAGTTGGAGGGGACAAAGAGACAAGGGAGACCAAATTCGAGTTGGAGGGATGAAGTGGATAAGATTTTGAGTGTTCAGGGCCTGAACATGCAGGAGGGTGGAAGGTGTGCATGAGATAGAGTGAATTGGAACAGTGTGGTATCTAAAGGGTGACATGCTCTTTGTGGGCTGATCTGGGCCATCTGAAATAGTTGGGGAAAACCAAGGAAAGGACAGTGAGGCTTGGTTGAGGATAAGGTGCTATGTTTTCATTGCATTATACATGAGAAATAGAGAATCGATGTGAGTGAATGAGACCATTTCTTTGTCCGTTCCTGGCATAACCTCAGTATGGGAGAAGGCAGCATATATATGAAAAAAAGAAACTTAGATATGCAAATCAATCCCCTACCATGATGAATGAAAAATTATTGCTTGACACACTAGTATAGTCATCGTTCTTTATATTGTTTTAATAAAATTTACACTTATTTCTGTGATGTTACACTGCTAGTGAAAAGGCATCTTTGGTGACGTATCATTGGGAGTAAAATCTTGTAAAAGAACACTCTCCAAAGGAGTCTTCTTTTTCCTGATTCTGAAACTGGAGCTGACTTGGGCTTCAGGAGCCTGAAGAAAGGACTTTCATGGGAATTAGTCCAAGGGTAGTAATAAAATTAAGGTTTGTAGAGTACCACAATAACTATTTACATATTTTTCTTCGCTGTTTGTTGTTATATATTATTCATTCTTACATCTGATAAAGGCGTGCAAGCAATTTTTTTACTAATGCAGTATGCATCACTGGTATCTGAACATAAGTATTTTGGATGGTCCTAACACTAGAGCATTCAGTGTAGTGTGTTCAAGAAGCTCATATTAAGGAATATTTGTCACAACTTTTTGATGGGGAAAGACTTGCAAAAGAAAGACATGTTATGTCTATATGAGACATACAATACAATATTTGATTGATATAATGTATGTCTGAAGGTCATATTTACTTTTGCTTGCTTTTCATATTAAAATTAATTTCATTAGGTAAAGTTTCATCAGACATCAAGTGATCCATTTTATAGCCATTATTTGTAGGTGACAGAATTGGTTGTCAGTATTTCCAGGAATTACTTCATTATATACTATCCCTATAATACAAGATGATCATTTTCTCTTATTTAATTTTGTAAACCTGATCCATACATCTTTCATATTACAGTTCATGACAAGACAGGTAATTGTATCAAGGCATGCTTTAAACTTCCCCATTGAACTTTTTAACTTTTTAAGAGAGTTTGCTACTCTCTACACATGCTGCTTCTTCTGTGGAATTAGTTGTTCTTAAATTAGAGAAACATTTCTTTCACAGTCCACAATCTCTTGAGTTTATGGCCTTGATAGATTATATGGCTTTATGTTTGCCCCCAGGATTGTTTGTATGGTGATATGTAGGGCAAGGAGGACTTGGCTTGTTAATTAAGTGTTGTTTAGCTTCATAATGTTTTAATTGATTTTTTCATTGTTAAATAGCTAACACTACCAAGAATCCTTTGGGTCAGCAGAAACAGAAAAAAGAACATAGAGTAGGTTGGTCCTTGATATCAATATCAAATCATATTATTTTTAAGTAAGGCTTATATATTAACATGAACTTCAGATGGCGTGACATTGATTTACATGAAATGTGGGAATCTGTTACCTATCGTGGCTTCCAAAAGTTGGCACTGCAGTACTTAGGATTTGGAATCAATGAAGTAATTCGATCAGCTTTCCCAAGACTTCAGGTATGTTGCATATATATTTCAGTGGGATGCATTTTTTTCAAGTAATTATTGGTTTTGGTATACTTTTGTTCATATGTGTTCACTATATCCTGAGTGAATGAGACAGCATCAGAAACAGATAAATGAGCTTTAGAGGAAAAGATCCTTGTTTGGTTTCCTCTTTTGAGAAGCAGTACAGGTCCACTCACCCTAATTTTTAAAAAAAAATAGTTATAGGTGTTTACTATTCTACCTATTACCTTCTCCAATCATTTGCCTATATTAATACTTTCTTTATTATACAGCAGTATTACTCATGTAGCACATTCTTCACAAATCATGCTTTATACAACACGATATGCCACACTTAACTAATTAATACTCCATCTTGCTACCTTATTTTTTCTCTTTCTGTGTATCCATGCATCACTGTCAGGACTAATGTACCATCAAGCATACCCATCTTTGCTCCCACAGACTGAGATCTCTCTTTTCATACGGTCCCCAATGCACCCTGGACCTTATCCTCCACCCCTATCTTATGGCATACTTCCACTGCCATCTCCAATCTATATCTCTGATGCCCATTCCCTCAAGGGGGTAGCCATGACAAAGTTTCCATAACTGATGAACTCCAGTGCCATCTCCACTCCCAGGTATCTAAAACGCTTCATTCAAACTTGCTCTCAAACCAACCTGGCACTTTCAATGTCCTCCTTTCATTCACTCTCCCAGACTCAGACACCAGCTTCTGAAGTTTCTTGGGTCTGCCATTAGGGCCATCCTTAACAAACCTTAACCGAATCACCTCCTTGACCCCAACAGACCTCTGACTTATCTCTCTCTCAAAGACTTTTGCATTTATCTCCTTCACCAACTGAACCATTAACAGATTAAGATGTCATGGTGACATTTCACCCATTAACAGATTAAAGTGTCATGGTGACATTTCACTCCCTGGCTGCAGACCACTCACTCTTTTCTCAATTTACTCATTTTGCTTTCTTGAAAGAAACTCCTTGCTACTTTTAGTAGTTTTCTCCTGTGCCATATATTCTTCACACCTTCCACAAAGCATTCTATCAAATGCCTCATAGATCCTGTTTTTCCACATTGCATCTCGCCAATCTGATGCTCTTTGCATGGGATGAGGATGACATGATGTCATTGGGCTGAACCAGAGCACATTAAGGAGTCAAGGTAAATCATGGAGTATCCTGTGAGACTTAGCTAGGGATAATAGTCCCAGATTTTAGTACATTACACATGACATCTAGATTTTGGATATGTGCGAATTATGCCAATCTTTATTTCTGATACTACTTCATGAAAGTGGAAAAGATAGACAAATATGAAAAAAGATTAAATGTCATCCTGTGTATTCCTTTCACCCTCAAAATGTTTTCACTCCATCCTTCCATTTTCAATTTTTTCTCACCCATTCCCCTTGTTCCTTCCACTTCTAACACACTTAGCCTCTTTGTTAACCTTTCCTTACTCATCTCCCCATATGTCCAGACCATCTTTGTTAACCTTCCTTACTCATCTCCCCATATGTCCAAACCATTGCCACACAGTCTTTAGCTTTCTCAATCCTGCTCTTCTTATCACCACACCTCCCTCTCACCCATTTGTTACCTACTGGATCAACCTTTCCTTGTACATTGTTCTCAAACATTTCCAACACGTCCTCCCTCCTATGAACATTCTTATAACTCATGTCACATCTTTGCATCATAGTTTGAACTACTATACCTTCAGACATAGCCATTATTATTTTGTATTATTATTATAATCATTAATTTTATCATTCAGGTAATCATAGTGTAGTTTACAAGAATTGGCAGTAGATGTACTGATTTTATACATTATAGGGGTAAATGAATACTACCCACATCTCATGTTGTAGAAGTGAGCAACATGAGTTGGACACTTAAAATCCAACCCCTCAAGTATCGTTTCAAAAAGATGGAACAAAAGCTGAGTAAGAATTTTTGTCTTAGGGTTTGGTTGTCTGTTCCTGATACTTCCTTGCCAAAGTAGGAAAATGTGAAAAGTTGCTAGAATTATAATCTAATCATACAATCCCAGGACCCCATTTTAGATCCTTCTGCTTCTGTACACCAATCAGGAACAGGGAAATTGTGGACTCCCCTATAGTGATTTTTTCCAGAGGCTATACTATTCTTTGATTATCACTGACATGACCATACCAAAAGCAATCCTTCACTTTCAGTACATCCATATGCAGGGGGAGACTGGAAACATGAAGTATTAAAAAATAAAATTGAATAATGACCTGATTCTGGTTTTAGCACCAGTACATATGTATTTTTGTTTTGTTTTGTTTTGTTTTTGGGGGGATAGTATGTCATTGGTTATTAATATCTGTTTTCAGTCTGGTATATGCAGTCTTTTTTCTGTATTCCATATTTAAAATTTTCCTTGACAACAGTCAGGATAGAAAAAATATATGGGCCTCAGGTATGTATGTAACAGAACAGTATTGTAAATGCACAATATTTAGTTATATGTAACTATGTAGAGGATGTGTGAATCAGGTGCTTGCTTAAAAGAATGTGAGAAATACTTAGCGAAGCAGATGGATTTTTTTTTTTTTTTTTTTTTTTTTTTATACTTTGTCGCTGTCTCCCGCGTTTGCGAGGTAGCGCAAGGAAACAGACGAAAGAAATGGCCCAACCCCCCCCCATACACATGTATATACATACGTCCACACACGCAAATATACATACCTACACAGCTTTCCATGGTTTACCCCAGACGCTTCACATGCCTTGATTCAATCCACTGACAGCACGTCAACCCCGGTATACCACATCGCTCCAATTCACTCTATTCCTTGCCCTCCTTTCACCCTCCTGCATGTTCAGGCCCCGATCACACAAAATCTTTTTCACTCCATCTTTCCACCTCCAATTTGGTCTCCCTCTTCTCCTCGTTCCCTCCACCTCCGACACATATATCCTCTTGGTCAATCTTTCCTCACTCATTCTCTCCATGTGCCCAAACCACTTCAAAACACCCTCTTCTGCTCTCTCAACCACGCTCTTTTTATTTCCACACATCTCTCTTACCCTTACGTTACTCACTTGATCAAACCACCTCACACCACACATTGTCCTCAAACATCTCATTTCCAGCACATCCATCCTCCTGCGCACAACTCTATCCATAGCCCACGCCTCGCAACCATACAACATTGTTGGAACCACTATTCCTTCAAACATACCCATTTTTGCTTTCCGAGATAATGTTCTCGACTTCCACACATTCTTCAAGGCCCCCAGAATTTTCGCCCCCTCCCCCACCCTATGATCCACTTCCGCTTCCATGGTTCCATCCGCTGCCAGATCCACTCCCAGATATCTAAAACACCTCACTTCCTCCAGTTTTTCTCCATTCAAACTCACCTCCCAATTGACTTGACCCTCAACCCTACTGTACCTAATAACCTTGCTCTTATTCACATTTACTCTTAACTTTCTTCTTCCACACACTTTACCAAACTCAGTCACCAGCTTCTGCAGTTTCTCACATGAATCAGCCACCAGCGCTGTATCATCAGCGAACAACAACTGACTCACTTCCCAAGCTCTCTCATCCCCAACAGACTTCATACTTGCCCCTCTTTCCAAAACTCTTGCATTTACCTCCCTAACAACCCCATCCATAAACAAATTAAACAACCATGGAGACATCACACACCCCTGCCGCAAACCTACATTCACTGCGAACCAATCACTTTCCTCTCTTCCTACACGTACACATGCCTTACATCCTCGATAAAAACTTTTCACTGCCTCTAACAACTTTCCTCCCACACCATATATTCTTAATACCTTCCACAGAGCATCTCTATCAACTCTATCATATGCCTTCTCCAGATCCATAAATGCTACATACAAATCCATTTGCTTTTCTAAGTATTTCTCACATACATTCTTCAAAGCAAACACCTGATCCACACATCCTCTACCACTTCTGAAACCACACTGCTCTTCCCCAATCTGATGGATTTTTATGCAGCATTTATAGATTTGGAGGAAGCATATGATAGTGTTGATAGAGATGCCTTGTGGAAGGTGTGAAGAATATATGGTATGGAAGGAAATCTGCTAGAAGCCGTGAGAAATTTTTATCAAGGGTGTAAGGTATGTGTATGAGTAGGAAGAGAGGGGAGAGAATGGTTTCAAGTGAAGGTTGGTCTGCATCAGGGGTGTTTGATGTCAACATTGTTGTTTAATTTGTATATGGATGGGGAGATGAGGGAGGTAAATGCAAGTCTTGGAGAGACAGGTGAGTATGTTGATTGTAGGATATGAGAGGACCTGGGAAGAGTCCTTTATTGTTTGCTGGTGACGATACAGCACTGGTGGCAGATTCAAGTGAAAAACTGCATTAGTTGGTGACTGAGTTTGGAAGTGTGTGTGAAAGGAAGAAGTTGAGAGTAAATATGAATAAAAGCAAGGTTATTAGGTTTAACAGGATTAAGATACAGGTTAGTTGTGGTGTGAGTTTAATGAAGAAAAACTGGAGGATGGAAAGTGTTTTATTTAGGTGGGATATGCTGGAAATGAAATGTTTGAGGACAATATGTGGTGTGAGGTGGTTTGGTCGAGTAAGTAATGAAAGGGTAAGAGAGAGGTGTGGTTCTTAAAAGAGTATGGTTGAGAATGCTGATGAGAGTGTGTTGAAATGGTTTGGACGTATGGAGAGAATTAGAGGAAATGTCGACAAAGTTATCAGAAGTGGAGGGAAGAAGTAGAGCGGGAAGACCAATTGGAGATGGAAGGATGGAGTGAAAAAGATTTTGACCAGTCAAGGGCTGAACATGCAGGAGAGTGAAAACTTTGCATGGGAAAGAGTGAAGTGGAATGATGCTGTATATAGGTGTCGACATGCTGTCAGTGGACAGAACTAGGGCATGTGAAATGTTGGCAGTAATCCATGGAAAGTGCTGTGGAGGCTGGTTGTAGATAAGGTGTGTTTCAATGCATTACACGATAGCTAAAAAAAACAGATGCTGCCTTTCTTCATCTGTTCCTGCACTAACACAGAAAACGGCAGTCAAGTATAAAAAAATGTCTTTGTACTTTGATGACATCATCTCAGGGGATTATACCACAGTAAGGTTTAATGTTTTCACAGTTTCATATTTTTCTTCCCTGATAATTTTAATCTTTTCAGATTGCAACCCTGCAAAAGTATATACCAGACATTTCATCATCAGACATCACCCGTGGTCCTGCTGGGGTGCGAGCTCAAGCCATGAATGCTGATGGATCACTTGAAGATGACTTTGTGTTCCATAGGGAAACTGGTTCATCATTAGGTTTCCGTATTCTCCATTGTCGTAATGCTCCTTCTCCAGGTGCTACATCGTCACTGTCAATTGCTAAGATGATAGCTGATAAATGCAAAACTGAATTTTTGCTTTGAGAAGCTGTTAGGATTATTTTCTTTTTAAATTTAACATGTACAAAGATTTTAATTTTATGTAGCATATTGAGTTTATTTTGTATATTCCTGATGCAATGATAGTAAAAGTTCCACTTGGGTTAATGTTGTGCAATATACCATTTAATGTGGGAGCAGGGGCTCGAAATTCTCCCCTCCCGGTTATAATTTTCCAAAAGAAGGAACGGGTAGGTGGGCCAAGTGAGGATATACCCTCTAAGGCTCACTCCTCTGTTCTTAACGCTACCTCGCTAACGCGGGATAAGGCAAATATTTGTGAAAAAAATTTAATGTATGTGAACGGGTGTGGCCTTTCTTCATCTGTTCCTAGTGCTACCTCACTAACGTGGGAAACAGCTATAAAGTATATGTATAAAAACAAGAAAAGAACTTGCATTCCACTGTAATCCTAGAATCCTGTTGAGCCTGGATCAGTTTGTTATATTACAAAGTATCCTTAAAAGCAGTCTTTCCTTCAGGGTTTTTCCATATGGTATACCTGTAATATTTCTAAAAGGGATAATTATAACTTACCAATCTGTTCAGTTCTATCTTTTAAGCAGTGCCTTAGTCGCGGTTACTCTTGGAAGGATTGCAGTTTGTTTTCCACATTAATTTTTCAATACTTTTTCTACACTCAAGAGGAGTAGGTACAAATCAAAAACCTTTGCCGAATATTAAGGTGACTTGTAAATTATTTTGTAAATAAAAATATTTACTTGGTAGCTTAACTGTCATTTTGTTTTATTACCCAAGGGAGAAAACACTCTAAGTGCCAGCCTCTTGTCATTGTGTGTCACTTTCAGCTTCTTTATGGATGCAATCATGGTAATGACTCGGAAATTAACTGGGGTCTCTGTGCACTTGATCCATTCCACTTAATAAAAATAATTATAGACTGGATGATGTTGAATCAGTCACTGCCAGCTATTAAGGCATCATTGTTTTGGACAGATTCAGGCTTCTCAGTAATGTCCACATCACTATTTATTCTAATTCAAGGTCAAACTACAGGAAAGTCCAGCTTAACTCATAATGAAGTCGTTCACTGGGAATGAAGTCATTCGCTGGTGTGTGAGTAGACAGGCTGAAGTGCAGCCTCTCTTGCCATACCTTAAAGATGTCAGACCTGGTAACTTACAAGGATATAAGATTATTCTGAAAGAAATATCAGTGCAAGATCATTGGGTATAACCAAAGTAACATAGAGATACTACAAAACCATTTTTTACATGGTGGCCAAAATGACACATGCCAAACATGTACCACACAAAAGCCATCGTGGGTAAAAGAGGAAAATATAAGAAAAGATGTGAATCATGTTTGTAGACCTGACTTTTATAGGTGGAAAGGTTGTAGGAAGAGAAAAAGACAAAAGAAGGAAGAGAATTTAACATTCGTAACCATTAAGTGGCTGGTCTCCACAAAAATTGTGGGAAGCAACAGCTAGACATGACTTGGTCCAAGCCTCAGGAATAAATACACGTGCAGATAACACAAAAACTGGCCAAAATAATGCCTGTTAAAGAGAGAGAAAGTAGCAACACTGCAGGACACAAAGAGGGATTGTTTGAATGGAGGTAATACTAGGAGAATTAAAGAGGCAGATAGCTTTTGATTTCACTCTTGGCAACAGAAAGGGTCAGGAAGAACTAAAACAGATATGTGAGCAGTACTCCATTATTATTCAACAATGATAAGAAACTTACCTGCCAGAATTAAGAGACCTAGTAACTGAAACTAAGCAAGTGACTTGCTTTCCAAAGGATGATCACTTGATGTTTTCTGAAAAGGAGTAGTCATTAATGGAATGAACAGGATGATTATAAAGATCCCACCTGCTGCAGTAATTCAATTGTCTTTGTGATGAGATTCTCAGGATGAATGTGGTGTCTTAAAAGCTCTCCCAGAGGGACCTAGTTGTGCAGTTACGTTTGTGTATCTTGTGTACTGTTTGAGCGCATGATCCCATTCATGACTTCATAAAAAAAGTGTGGAAAAACTTTTTCCACTTTACTTTGGGTACCTCTCTTTGTTGTATTTTCATAGATAAGTGATCTGTTTTGAATAGTCATAGCCATCACTTCTGCTCATGTTCCTACAGTGCCCAGGATGCTTGTCTGTTCCACTGTGATGTGTGCGCATCTTGATGGAGTGAGCAGAATGTGATAGTTGCAATCTTAGGTGAGGAGTCCTGTGTTCTGCTGTCCTGGTGTTTTTTGATGTTGCTGAGATGGGTGGTGTCCAGGACATAGATGAGAAAGGGTAATTCACATCTATCTGGTGAGTGTAGGTTCAGATGGGTGTCTGTATGATGAAAATGAACTCAAGTGTGGGTTTGGGAATAGAGCAACAGCTTAATGTTTATCTGGTTACAGAGTAAATATCTTCTGTCAATGTGGTGTTCACTTGGAGTGGCAGAATCTGTGAGTTTAGGCTGCTGACGTGTGAGGTGGAGGAAGGCATTTTGTTTCTGTGTGGAGATTAGTAGATAGTTACAAAGTAGGAGAGGCTTGATAATGCTGCACTGAGATGGTACTGTATTCGGTGTTCAAAGTATGTTTTGTTGCTTAGATGCTGAATGTTTGTGGTTGCAAAGCATCCAGTAATTGTTCTTTGTGTTCTGTAGTGTGATTTGTATTTTTTGTCATGCTTTCTTTTGGAAAGGTGGGTGATCAAGTAGATGAGGCAAAGTTCAGAGTGGAGTGGATAAATTGTTAGCACAAGATACTGAAGGGATTCTTCTTGCACTGTACTGGAGGTTTTAAATGTTCTGGGGGTGTTTGAGGGATAACCTATTAAAGGCAGGTGATGTTTTTCTTATACATCTGTGTAAGGCAGCATATTTTCGGAATAATAAAGTATCAAGGAATAAGAATATTATTATATTATTTTTTATTTTGCTTTGTCGCTGTCTCCCGCGTTTGCGAGGTAGCGCAAGGAAACAGACGAAAGAAATGGCCCAACCCACCCCCATGCACATGTATATACATACACGTCCACACACGCAAATATACATACCTATACATCTCAATGTACACATATATATACACACACAGACACATACATATATACCAATGTACACAATTCACACTGTCTGCCTTTATTCATTCCCATCGCCACCTCGCCGCACATGGAATACCATCCCCCTCCCCCCTCATGTGTGCGAGGTAGCGCTAAGAAAAGACAACAAAGGCCCCATTCGTTCACACTCAGTCTCTAGCTGTCGTGCAATAATGCCCGAAACCACAGCTCCCTTTCCACATCCAGGCCCCACACAACTTTCCATGGTTTACCCCAGACGCTTCACATGCCCTGATTCAATCCACTGACAGCATGTCAACCCCGGTATACCACATCGATCCAATTCACTCTATTCCTTGCCCGCCTTTCACCCTCCTGCATGTTCAGGCCCCGATCACTCAAAATCTTTTTCACTCCATCTTTCCACCTCCAATTTGGTCTCCCACTTCTCCTTGTTCCCTCCACCTCCGACACATATATCCTCTTGGTCAATAAGATAATACATAAATAAATAAGTAAATAAAATTGGATGAAAATGAAGGTAAGAGGTGTTACTTACATGATACTGAGTCACAGCTGGCTGTGGGAGGAGTGTAGGCACCTTCCTATCCTCTTCCCATTGTCTCGGCTAATACTGACATTGACGCTGGCTGGGTAAGTGTGGGTGGCTGTTTACAGGCATGTCCAAACAGAAAGCATGATATTGCGAGTCACAGATGCCACATCACCCAATGTCACCATACAATTCCAATGCAAAAGGGCCCAACGTAGCATAATGTTGCCCGCCTCCTACTACTGTATGAATGTTAGATAACAGCTAATACTGGCATTGACAGTGGATAGCTGTTTATAGGAATGGGTAAACAGAGGACATGATAGTAGATGACAGTGATGCTGCATCACCAAAATTCAAAAAACAATTATGACACAAAACAGCCCAATGTTATGTAACATTACCTGCCTTCTACTGTATGAAATTTAGGTAATGTCGCCTGCCTTTTAAGAGGTAATACAGGATATTATGTGATTTCGTACATAAACTAAAAACTTGCTTACTAAAGAGAATGCTGAAGCAACGAGGTTTACAGGGGACGAAGTGCTATTGATGGGTTGAACCACGGTATATGCAGCAGTCTTGTGAAATCACGGAAAGGTCCTTAGGGCATGGTTGTGGATAATAGACTCTGGTTTTGGGAAATCAAACATGACAGCTAGAGAATGGATGTGAGCAGATGAGTCAAATCTTTAACTGACAGTGGCACTACCTTGCAAACATGGGAAATGGTGAACATGTATGAAAAGAAAATATTCAAATCCCAACCCATTATATTACTAAAATGAGTCATACATAATCTCTATATCAACATGCATTTTCAAAACAATGCACTGAAGAACTACAGCAATAATATTCACCACTACAACATATGCAGGACACTAGAGCCACTAGTATAGAATGGATTAAAACCCAACCTGAGACAGTAATGACCAGCTCTGCACACAGCCTAGTGGGAGCAGTGCTCAAAATTCAGATATTTTTCAGAATGCAATACCCTCTCCAATTGTGATGTACCTGAAAATAATGTTCTTTATGGTAACAGAGACAACAAGGGAAAGAAAATAATATAAATAAACTTAGATATAAATTTCCATCAACAGTTCCCAGGATAACCTACATTACAAACCATCCACAATGTTTCCACACTTCACTATTTTCTCATATTCATCTCTTTCCACAGCAACTTAACACTTGCTCATCATAGCCATTCACTCAAAGCACATGGAAAACTGTCATCAGCCTTAAAAAATCTTTAATAAAGGCTTCACATTTTTGTTTCAAACCAATCTTCAGGATAGCCCAATGACAAGCATTAATCCTTATATTACAAACATTTTCACGATAAGTAATAAACTCTATTCATGGTATTTTCAATTCTGAATTTTGAGTACATCTTGTGTGTTCATCATTACATATATGATGACCAAAGTTTGTTATAAATTAAAAGCATGAGTTAGTCTACACTACAATTTCCAAATTTTTTATCATTCAGTGAAAGGTCAATAAATTTTCAGTCTGATCATATTCTCTATGTAATCTGTAAAAATACAACATAACTTTAACCATTTACCTTATATCTCAAAATTCCTAGTTTTTCAATGTCTACACTGCAATTTGTCTCTAAATTCAAAATTTTATGGGGCCAAAATAAAATTTAATTACATAGGAAGTTCTTGCATTTTCACGTTCCATTGTATGGATATCAAGATGACAAAGTGTACAAGTTTAATTTGAACACTGCAAAAGCATCTTATGCTGGAATGTAAATAAAGTTCCATAAGGCATCCACCTGAAGAACTGCTTGTGCAGCACACATCCTTGGAGATGGTTCCACTAATGTTAGAACAGTGACACATCTATATGCCTTACAACAGTAAAGAAGCATAACCATCTTCTTACAAATGGGATTTAGCTAAACAGAGTTACATCTTCATTAGACAGAGACGATAATATTCCCTGTAGAAATTCCATCTGCTGAAACAGATGTTTGGTATGGATGAATCTAAGCTCTTATGAAAAACTTAACATAAAAACAATATAGAAATTTTTATAGATCTGTTCTGAAAATGGGAGTGATTATTTACACATCAAGTTCCACTTGATTCAAAACCTATGTGAATGATGAATGAAGGATGAATGTGTTGTACCTGCTTGATCCATTAATTTTACTAAAACCATTATTTATTAGGAAACTTTGTATTCCTCTGAATATATTCTCCTGTATTTATCTTCACTAACAGGAACAATTTTATGCTCATCACACCATGGCACATAAAAGTCTCTGTACATTTTCTTCAGAGTCATATTTCGATTAATGTACATTTCAATATGTTGTCGAGCAGCCTGAAGAGACTGCTCTGTATATTTGTTTGGGCGGTTGGAATGTTTTCCCCGTTGATCAGGTTTTGGTAATAAATGGCCATCTTTCATTTGCTTCATAAGGTTTCCTATTCTTCCTCTACTGTTCTGAAGACCATGAACACCCATGAACATTTCTTTACACACTTCCACATGCTTACCACGAACTTTACACCAGTAAGTAAATGTGTAGGTCCGTCTATTTGACCCTTTCACGTAATGACGGCTCACTGGTTTAATTGAAATGTTGCCATAAAGATACACATTTTGCTCATCAAAGTTGCCCATATCCCAAAAAGCTGAGAAAATTTCATCAGCTCCATGTTCAATCTTGGACCAACACTTCTTCTTGCAGTTGCATGGAGGACCCATTGCTCTACCACGGATCTCCTTACCCGTAGCACGAGATATATATGGACGGCCCTGATCTCTGAAGTACTTCTGGTGGGTTTTTTTGTGCAAATCATTAGGAACTGGCTCCCTCTCACGCTGAATTCTTGGTACCTGAGAGATAATATAAAAAGTTAATCAAAATAATTTCAAAAAGGCAATATATGCTTCCATTTTTTCTTACTTAATGTTCCAATGCATGCCTTTTTTCATATTCAAAGTCAGTAGTACATAATGAATATTTCCAGAATATTTTAGTTTCTAACCATTTTCCAACCTGATTATTAACGTAGATCCTTGACAGCATTAGTAGAAATGTTCTCTTACAAAATCTGTACTGGTTTGCCTAAAACATATGCCCAACCTTTTTACTGTAGCTCCCATATACAATTACTAAAAATGTTTTCTTACAAAATCTTTGTTGGTTTCACTAAAACATACCAAACAAGAGCAAATTTCAGCCATGGGCAATTAATGCAGATACAGGTTCTAATCAAAACATCTAGGATACTGTATTTACAATAAACATATGTACATTTGATTTAGGCACCCAAGGACTGTTAGCAGCTAATCAATGTCTTGCACATATTACTAGGAAGAAATGCTACACGAATATCATTTGGAAGTTTGCTGAAACACATATATCTTTATTACTGAAGAGTCTAACTAACTCAAAGGATCAATTTGTTGACTGACCTTGATTAGAAAATTCTTTGAGATGATAATATTACCCAAAATGTCAAAGGTGAAGTGAACATGTAAGAATATACTTTCTAATTTCTGTAGGCCAATCAGTCCATGCAGCTGGAAAAGTAACCTTGGGAATCTGACCAAAGTCTGATCCCTTAACTTCAGGGCCTTTGTAAAGTACCTGAAGCCTTTTCAGAGAAGTAAGGCTAGTTAAAGATGGTTAGTGGAAAACTAATGAATTAGCACTTTGTGTGATGAGCAAAATTCAACAAATGACACAGCAGGCAGGTGGTAGGTAGTAGTTGGTAAGCAGCCACCAACCAAGGAGGTATATTACCGGTACTAAACACATGGGTATTGGGGGGGTTAGTGATGGCTGCACAGTGAGCCAGCACTTCAGTGGTTGTCATGTTACACTCCTCCGACCTGGGTAGCTCTCTTTTCTCTCTAGTTCACCTACATGTGGACTGCTGTCATTCTGTATACAAACATGCAATCTCTGTCACACATAAAATCTGACAACACTTAACTCACACAACTATGTAAAAAGTAAGTTTTCCTGCAGTGAGCACTATGCACTAGCCCAGCTTTTTGGCAAAATGGTAAGAGCAATTATAGATGTAGTAAGCAGGAACATTAGGTAGAAATATTAAGTAGAAGTAGTGGGTAGCAACATTAGACAGGAGCATTAAGTAAACTTTAAGTAGTAGGTTGGAACATTAGGCAGGAACGTTAGGTAAGAGCCTCTGGAAACAATGCTAGATTTGTGCAGGTTGTCTGGGGTGAGGTACTAAAGGCTAAGAAGCAGCAATGTAGTTCACCAGTTTTGGGAATCTTTTGCATGGCCACCCCCATGAGGAGAAGTTCCCAGAGGGAACAGGCATCAAGAGATGTAGACAGTACACATGCCTTAATGCCCATCAACATATCTTTCAACTCCAGATTCAAATTCAGCAACAGTTCTTATACTGAGGTTTTCAAGCAAATCTATTACCCTCACAAAAATACCAAAAATTGAAGGGATTTTTTCTTTAGTCCAAAAACCTTTTTGTTTTAAAAGTGAAACAACATACTGAAAAGCTTTTGTGCTTGAAATAATCACAGAAAATATCTCTTAATGCTTCCCCAAACTTTCTACAAAATCCTGATAGTGAATGACTCCACCTACGACTTCCAAATATTATTGTCAAATTTTTTTTTTTCCTGTTACATATAAAAGGAAACGGGAAAAGATAAAATATTTAAAAACCTTCAAGGCTGGTTCGTCACTTGCAAGTGATGCTAAATCATTATACCACTCTATTAAGCCTAAAAAGCAAATTTATTAGACTAAATAGTTTTGAAAGTATTATGCATGGGTAATATCAGTTCAAGGAAAAAACGCCCATAACAAGAAAACTTTAACATTAGCATTTCCAAATATCTTTGCATAATTTTATCACTTTGACATTAGTAAAATCCACTTATGTGAAGTTACTGTGCTGTTCCCACTCACTAAAAAGGTTCAATTTGTTATATGTTATCCTGGAGAGCTTCTACTTCAACAAAAAAAAATATTCCTACAAAAACAAAACACTTACATAATCATTGAGTTCTTGTTGATGTTGCTGTTGCTGATGATGTTGCTGGTGTTGTTCATGATGGTGTTGTTGATGCTGATGGTGCTGATGGTGCTGCAGCTGTTGGTGTTGTAGCTGTTGCTGATGATGTTGTGCATTAGGATCCAGCCACACAGGACTGCTCTGTGTTCCATCTCCTCTTGGCCCGTACTGTGGGACCTGAACACAATACGGGCCATATGGACCACCCGGTGGGCCTCCATAGTGAGACATTGCACCCATGTGGCCATATCCTAAAATATATTGCTGAGGTAAATCACAAACAGAAGAGCCATAATACATATCCACCAAATAGCATAATCAATAAAAGGCATTAGCTTCCCTCTAATATTTTCTTACATGTTTAACTGCTTCACCCATCTTAGCAAAGTAGTACCAGGAAAAAA